>NC_136517.1:84360994-84408494 GCF_053919585.1 Euprymna scolopes | reverse complement strand
TATATATTATTATATATATATATTATATATATTACATATATATATATATAAAGCTCTTGGCTTTTCCAATCTCTCATATTTTTCTTTATCAGCAATGCTTCCAGAAAGCTACCTATTCCTCTTATATGTGTGTGTGGGTCATGGTGCTTACGAGACAGTGCTCTACCAATATACTCGCCATTACACGTTGCCCAGGCAAGATTCATCAGATGTGGTTCAATGGCTGGAAATTTGGGCCAAATCTGATAAACCTCGCCATTGGTGTGGTAAAATAAATTATAAGATAGAATAGCTATAATATGTGTTTGAATTATTGCTTTTTAACTTTTATTCTTGCCTTGCATTATATCGAGCATTCTTGTTCCAAATTTACTCACAAAAATTACTATATCCTTCATGGATCCAATGCTATATATATATAAATATGCAGTAGCGTCCAAAACGAAGGGACACAATTTTAAAACCTAATATTTGTTAGAAATAACAACTGTGAAAAGCTGAAGCTTCAAAGAAAATGGTCTAAAATTAGTATGGAGGATTGTCAAGAACTGATTCGTTCTTGTAGTCGAACATGTGCAGCTGTCATTGAGAGCAAGTGCTCATTTGCTAAAAATTGATTGTACATGTATTTTTATTGTTTTTTTTTTTGATGTTTACATTGTTTTTCTCAATTTTGTCCCTCACTTTTGGACGTTCCTATTTTGAAAATAAATAAATAATTGTTATAATTCTTTTTCTATCCTTTGCAAATGATTCAAATTTTAGTATGCTATTATGAATGATAACGATTACCAGTTGTCAAAATTTCAGCTTTTCAAACTCGTTATTTCTAACAAATATTAGTTTTTAAAATTTTGTCCCTTAGTTTTGGACGCTAGTATATATATATATATTGAATAGGAAGGTATGTGTGCCAACAAATATAAGTGGGAGGGTAGAAGTGACCTGTCTAGATAATAAATGACATGTTTTAATTGGTGCCAGTTTGCCAAATGTCATCTTTGTAAATACTTATTATTATTATCATTATTATTATATTAGCCATTATTGAACTCCTGAAGAGACAGTTAACGTTATCGAAACGTAGATCGACCTGTTTAGGGCTTTTTCTAATGTTTATGTGATTTTACTTATATAAATGCCCTATAGTGCATGGATATGACCTGAGAAAGATTATATTTAGAAATCGCTAACTGAAAATATCAATATGTTTATTTTTTTTACGATCCTAACCACTTTTTTGTACGTGGTTTGTTAACTTTTAATAGACTTAGAAAAATAAAAAATTGCATTTGTAGATTTGTATCAGTTGAGAAAAGGGTTAGGGTTAGGGTTAGGGTTAGGGTTTGTGTGAAGGTGTAGAAACCAAAACCGTTTTGTTGAGCCATGCGAGAAAAATTGAATAAATAAAAGAAAAAATGGATGAACGCAAGACACCCAGCAACCACTCATAATGTGCACACACACATTATATATATATATATATATATATATATATATATATATATATATATATATATATATATATACATATATTCAGAATGTAAGAGAATATATAATTAATTCCAGAGCCAGACAACGTCGCAACTCACAAGACCTGTTGGTTTTCTTGGCTCTTGTAAACTGCAACGTTGTTTTGCTGTGGAAATAATTATCTCTCTCTCTCTCTCTCTCTCTCTCTCTCTATATATATATATATATATATATATATATATATATATATATATATATATACGTACATACATACATATATAATTACATATATATATATATATATATGCATATATATATACATTATATAAATACATATATATACATTATATATATGCATATATATATACATTATATAAATACATATATATACATTATATATATGCATATATATATACATTATATAAATACATATATATACATTATATATATGTATTTATATACATTACACAAATATATATATACACACATTACACAAATATATATATATTGATATATATATATTTGTGTAATGTGTGTATATATATATTTATGTAATGTATATAAATACACATATATATATATATTTCTTTAATGTATATATATATATATATGCGTATATATGTATATATATGTAATTATATATGTATGTACGTATATATATATATCTGTATATATATGTATATATATAATGTATATATATATACGCTATATAAATATATATATACGTTATATAAATATATATATACGTTATATAAATATATATATACGTTATATAAATATATATATATATACGTTATATAAATACATATATATACACATTATATAAAACATATATATATACACATTATATAAAAACAGATATATATACACATTATATAAATACATATATATATATGTATATATACATATATATACATGTATATATACGTATATATACATGCATATATACATATATATCCATGTATATATACATATATATACATGTATATATACATATATATACAGGTATATATATGTATATATACATGTATATATACATATATATACATATATATATATACACGTGTATATACATATATATGTACATGTTTATATACATATATATGTACATGTGTATATACATATATACATACATGCGTATTTTTATATATATCTATATATATTTAGTGGAAATGTTATATCCATGTATATATATATATATACATATATATATATATATATACATGTATATATATACACATATACATATATATACGTATATATACATGCATATATACATATATATCCATGTATATATACATATATATCCATGTATATATACATATATATCCATGTATATATACATATATATACATGTATACATATGTATATATACATGCATATATATACATGTATATATATATGTATATATACATGTATATATGCATATATATCCATGTATATATATACATATATATATACATATATATCCATGTATATGCATGTATATATATACATATACATGTATATACATATATATGTACATGGTTATATACATATACATGTATATACATATATATGTACATGTTTATATACATATATGTATATACATATATATATACATGCGTATTTATATATATATTGCTATATATATATATATATATATATATATATATATATATATATAGTGGAAATGTTATATCCATGTATATATATATATACATATATATATACATGTATATATATACACACAAATATGTTCATATATATACACATACATTTATGCACACATATACGCGCATACATATACACGCATATAAGTACACACATTCATATATAGATATATGTATACACACACATATTACACTTGAGACTGGCGTGCTGCTGCTTCTGACATCTGAAAAACTGGCTAACAACTGATAAGTGACTGAATTTTGTTTTCATGCATGTGGCGAAGCTCTCTGGAGGCAAAATCACATCAACCAGAAGGCCAACACGCACCTGTATAAATTGTGCATTTTATTTCCCCTAGTGAATTCTTTTGACTTTTGTCCTGCGTAACCAGCCACGTGTTGCCATGGAAAAGAAATTAACGCATATTTCGAAGAGAGAGGGGATGGAACACTGTGATGGTTTTTTTTTATTTGTTTTTTGTTTTCAATAATTGCTTTTTTCTTTGCTGTTTTGGTTGACGTTTTTAATTAAAAAAATGTGATAAAATTAAAAGGGTGCTTCTACAGATCAACCCCAATATTTTAAAAGGAAAATGACACAAAAAAAAACTTTATTATATACATACATACGCCAAAATATATGCAAATTCATCTAGTATTTTATTTGAAAAAAAAATGTCCCCATGTAAATTTAGGAAGCCATTCTTAATATGAGGAGGGTGGCGACTTTGTTTACCCTTTCTTAAATTAAAGTATGAGTTATATCCCTTGGCTTTGACCTTGATAAGGCTGAAAATGGCCGCCAGCAGTTTCCACCGATAAAATTTGATTTTATTAAAAAATAATTGATGGATTTGCATAATTTTTGGCGTACTGTTTTTTATGTAACCAAATAACGTTTGTGTGCTATTCTGGAGAATCACTCCCCTCACCCCGCAAAAAAAAAAAAAAAAAAATGTATTGGAAGCTAACAATATGTCTTGCCAGAATACAAACAGTTAAAGAAATCAATGTATTGAAGAAGAAGAAGAAGAAGAAGAAGAAGAAGAAGAAGAAGAAGAAGAAGAAGAAGGAAAATAAACAAAGAACGAAGATGAATAGCATGACTGAAAAGTAGATAAATAGATAATGGCATAATGGATCATGTGTACATTAGGCACCACATACTACGACAGAAATGAAAAGGTCAAAATTCCAATTAAAACCGCTAATTTAAAAGAAAACATTTTCAAGATGGATTTAAGAAAATTGAAATTCAAGTTTGGAATTTAAAAAAAAAAAAGAAGATATCGTGCGCCTAAAAACAAACAAAGGTTTTCGTAAATTAACAGCACGTGTCGTTTGTCTCTAAATTATGAGGCTTCGATATTGCATGGTTTTCAGGTTGGGATCAAAATATAGTACCTGTTCTATATTTTGTCAGATTAAGCCTTAAATTAAAGGCATTTTCCAGAATCCAAAATTGAAGTAAGTATTATATGTATAATTTTTTTTAAAAACACAAACTTGATTTTTTTATGAAATTTTTGTTCTGAAAGTGTTTCTTGTTTGTTTCATTTTCAAAGAATGAACTTTGACCTTTTTCATTTACATCCCAGAGTTTGGGGTGCTTGATGGATACGTGTTCTCGCATGATTTGGTTCCAGACAGAGATTGATGAAAATCTGAAAGCGTCATATGATAAGTAAAGATGAAAGAAAGAAAGATGATCACTCTGTGTCCATGATGAGTAAAGATGGATGCAATTTACAGTCAGCAGTAAAGTCAATTAATATTTTTCTTTTTTGTTATTGTTTAGTATTCTTCTCTTTTTTTTTAAATTTTGTTCTTGTGCAGTTCAATCAAAAATGATCGATTCACAAACTGTCTTAAGTGTGATGTTTTAATCTAAAGTTCACATAATAAAAAACAATTCTTTAACTTTCTTTTGGTTTGTTTTTGTATCAGTTCGGTTAAGCCCGTTTCTCACCATGTTTGTTTTTTATTGTTTTTTTGTTGTTTTTTTTTTAAATGTGCAGTGGGGCTTTTCTAATTATGTCTGTGTGCTGTAGTGTGTCGTGCATTGTAACCATGACAGGATATTAGCCGGAAGGAGAAAAAAAAAAAAAAAAAAAACTCGTCAAGAGTAACCTCCCTTGATAATTAAAGTTCGTCCATATTGGCTGTTGGGCAGATCATGGCACCTGCATGAAAATTTTATGGTTACTGACAACTTAATGTTTTCATTAAAATTGACGGAAAAATGTAAAATATAAGAAGAAAAAAAAAAGAGAAAATGGGAGTGAAGACGATGTAGCACAGTCCATGCTGATCAATAAACAAAATGGACAGACACGAACAATGGAAAGTGAATATGGTAGAGAAAGGTACAGATGCATGCGTGTTGTTGTTGTCGTATGCATTGTGCAATGCATACTGTGCATGTATGTGCAGAAAAAAGAAGAAAAATGTATTTTTTTTCACAATGACGTCACTACAAAAAAAAAAAAAAATGATTGATTTTTTTAAAATAGTCCAATGTTGAATGTAGGTATTTCAATATATAAATCATCACTTATCAAGACGAAAACAATTCTCTTCTAATATATGGTCTACAGAATGGTTTTTAATCTGTGATCGATCGAGTTGTTAAAATTAGGATTAGGGTTAGTTAGGGTTTGGGTTAATGGGTAGTCCTAAAAGGTCCATCCTTCCAAGCTTTGTCTTTCCTCTTTGGAGAGGAGTTAGTTTAGTGCTTAAGGCACCTTGACTTAGAATGTGATTTGGGTGATCATTGCTTTCAGAGGTCAACAGAACTGAGGTGCCATATTAGCACTTAGTTCCTAGTGCAAAAAGTATTACAGGGTAGAACGATAAAATTGTCCCCATAGAAAAGACGACATGATTCCATTTCTGTTTGATGAAAACTGGTTTTCTTTCTTTTTATTGCAGACCATCTACTAGCTCGCTAGTGGTGTACAAATCCCAAGAGCGATAGCAGTCTTCTATCATGTCTGAAAGTGACACAATGTTCAACGAGCGAGATTGGAGATGCGCCACTGTACAACTCATGCTCTCTACTGATTCAAGTTATGTCAACAGGACCATTGCCAACACCCTCAAAATGCAAATCCGGACAGTTCAACATATGAGGACACAGCTCAACAAAGTTTCCAGCCGCGGTTATGGTCTTTGGTATCGTTTCAAGTGAGGGCCACATCATGCCACCTCATATCTTCGAAGTCGGCTTAAAAGTCAGCACCAAAGTGTACGTGGGTGAGCTGAAGAGTGTAGTGATCCCCTGGTGCAATCAGGTAGCCGCTAGCAGACCCTGGGTGTGGTAGCAGGACTCTGTGCCAGCCAAGGAGACCCAATCTTGGCTTCAGAGGGAGTACTACGACTTTTTGTACTCTTCTCTCACTGGCCCCTCCTCTCTATCCTCAACCTGAACGCGACTGGACTACTTCGTTTGGTCCTATGTCGAAAACATCATGAATCTGACCTCCCACAACACCAAAGCTTGCCTGATTGCTGCCATCTGCTGAGTATTTGCTGAATTCCACCAGCGCTTGTGGAAAAGGCATGTTCCCAATTCTGGATCCATATTGAGGCGGTGATTGAAGCTGAAGGTGGCTACATTGAATAGATGTCACCTCTACTACATAATCAAGTTACCTGAACTGATTTTTTCATTAAAAGTTTTAAAATAAAACTCTAATGTTGTTTTCTTAAGGGCGTCACGTTTATCATTCTACTCTGTATTATCATCGTAGTGTTTCGCTCCATCTCAAAATACATTGTTGGACAGGTCCGAGGCAACCCTCAAGCCTGCATCAAAGCATACTCTGCTCAGGAGACGGTCTATGAGGATGTGTGTGATAGTCTGAACATCGGTGATGCAGGGACACCGAGCGTCCTATACTTAGCCCTACTTGTGCAAGTTGTCCTATGTTTTAGCAATCTTTGTTTGAGCTCAGTCGAGTGTTATCCATTTTTTCCGAGGGAGTTCAGAGCCTGCTGGGAGATCTTCTTTAGGTACCAGAAGAGCCTCATTGTTGTCATCTTTGACAAACTCATTCCACCAAAACAGGCAGAAGGATGCTGGTGCTGTTTGTCCGAGGCCTGTGACGTTGGCAAAACTCTTGTGGGATAGTTATCACTACAGCACTTCTTGATGTCGATATAGGGAATGGCAATTAGCATTACTATATTAATCACACTCTGTCTTCGCTATCGTCTCTCGATGAATGTGTGCCAGAGTGATTCACATACTTATTATTTGACAGTTTAAATTGAAAATAAAAATTAAAAAGAATTTTTTTTTACCCACGTTCACTCCAAACAAGGCATATCGCTACTTGGACGTAACGGGCTACTGATTGGGACCATGCTTAGGAAAGAGATTAACAAGATATTGGTTTACATTACATTTAAACTTCTGCATATCAGTACAGTTAGGGAAGCAGGTAGCAGGAAAGGAATTCCAAAGTTTAGTTGTTTGAAGGAAGGAGCTATTAGAGTAGAAATCTTTCTGGCATTTGGGGACCTCAGCAGTGAAGGGGTTAGATTTTGTTTTTAAGCGGGTTTGTCGGGGATATGTACGTCGAGGGGGCACAAGTGCAACAAGTTCATCAGAGTACATTCCATTAAAATATTTGTAAAGCGGGCACAGAGAGGCAAGATTGCGAGGATGGGACAGGGGTTGGAGCTTAGTTGACAAAGTGGGACTTATTAGAAGAAAGAGAGGTTAGTGGTAGATGCATCAGCCCAAATTGATTTGTTTTTTTTGTTATGGAAATGCAATTAGATTCTAAGAGTTCAAGATTAATTGAAGTAACCACAGCAAAGATTGGACTATTTATTTGTCAAGAAATATGAAACAGAGTGAAACAAAGGGAGAGAACTGTGATGGAAATGCAGTTGAAAAAAATGCAACAAATGAAAATGGTTCAATTGAAAAACGAAGAGAATACGTGAGATATGCAGAAAGTATTTTAAGAAGAAAAAGGAAAAACGTTTTGTCTTACGCATGAGAACGAATCCGAAGAAGAAAGAAAGATTTTTAGTTATGATATGAATAATGACTGGAAAATGTTTTGGGTTTTTTTTTAGGAAATGACATTTATTTAATTTGAATAGCATTTCTGGAGAAAAGCCAACAAACATTGGAGAAACCATTATACTTTTTATTTATTTATTTTCAATTTCAGCTAACAAAAAATACGAATAGATAAATTATAATTACAATTATATATATATATATATATATATATATATATATATATATGATTTTCAGAATGTTAGAGTATTATAATAAATTCCACAGCTAAACAACGTTGCAGTCAACAAGAGCCAATGACAATCAAAAAAGTCCAAGACTCGAGTTTCGCCCTCATTTGGGCTCGTCAGTTAGACACATCCGAACTCAGGATTCGAAATCCGGGCCTCTTGCATGCGAGGCAAGCACTCTGCCAACTGATAGCAGCGACGTTGTTTGGCTGTGGAATTTATTATATATATATATATATATATATATATATATATATATATATATATATATATATATATATATATATGTAAACAAATATATGTATATATATGTACATATGTATGTATATATATATGTAAAAATATATATATATATATATATATATATGTATGTATACTTTTTATTTGTTTTTACATAAGCATTAATATGTAACTACACATTCATAAACATGTTTTGATCAGCCAGTTATGAGTAACTAGAGACCTCTTCAGGCGATATTGCTTATACAAAAGTTAATTCCAGGTTAATATTTTCCAGAGGTAAAGCAACTAATGAAGTTTAAATGAGGTTAATACAAGAGTGCTCAATACCAAAGTACCAAAGTAGGGCAAGATATAGTTATTTGTTTTTACAATGTTTCCGTCAGTCAATTACAAGTAACTAGATCCTCCTAAGGCAATATAGCTAACACGACAGTAAATTATATATATATATATATATATATATATATATATATATATATATATATGCAGAGTATATGAAAAAAATGTAAAAATGCATACACGCACGTGTGTGTGTGTGTGTGCGTATACATATATATATATACATAAATATGTATATATACTTTTTATTTATTTTGCAAAAGCATGAATATGTCGCTACACATTCATGAACATGTTTCGATCAGCCAGTTATAAGTAACTAGAGACCTCTATTGAGAACTCTTACATTAACCTTGTAAAAACTTTATTAGTTGCTTCATCTCTGGAAAATATTAAGGTGTAAGATTTGAAACAATATTTATGTTGATTGATCTACGCATAGAGTTATGCATTTCATCCCTGTGGGGAATCATCAGGATTTTCTTTAGGGACGTAACGTGGAAGTCTATGGGTAGTTTAATTGTCATAAACATTTTCATAACTTACCATATATATATATATATATATATATATATATATATATATATATATATATATATATATATATTTAAATGGGGATTTGAAAACTTTGAAGTGTCGAATATGATAATAAAATCATTTTTATTTACTGATTTTTTTTTTTTAAGTCCGATATTTCGCTAAAGTCCGGTAAAAAATTCACGAACCAGACTTTCGACCCTGATGAGGCTATCTATTAGCGAAATATCGGACTTACAAAAAAAAAATCAGTAAAGAAAAATGATTTTATCATTATATTCGACACTTCAAAGTTTTCAAATTCCCTTTTAAATTTTACTTTAAAAATAAGTGTCTTCAAAAAGTGTATGCCCATCTTTTACTTTATATATATATATATATATATATATATATATATATATATATATATATATATATATATATATATATATATATATATATATATATATATATACATATACAGTAAAGTCAGAGTTTATTATTTGTTAATAAATTTGGTAAATACCCACTCGAATGGGGGTGCAAAATACTATATATAATTATAGAATTATAATACTATCTATAACTATATAATAATATATAGTTATTAGTTAGAAAAAGTATATTTATTAGTATAACTATGTATTCGTACATTATCAAGTTGAGGTTTTGACTTTATGGCCTTGTAAGAACAAATCTTTTCTTTTAAATATATATATATATATATATATATATATATATATATATATATATATATATATATATATATATACCGAGGCTATATAAGTCACACGGCAATTATGTCAAGTTAAACCAAAAAACTATATATATTATATACTAAATTTATTTTAATTTTACCATCTTGGATCATTTTGGTAAATTTAATTGTAATTTTTATTTTATTATATATATATATATATATATATATATATATATATATATATATATATAAAAAGTTCTTTGGCTTAACTTGACATAATTAAGAGGTTGTGACTTATATAGCCTCGGTATATATATGAGTTCATGTTTATTATTGCAAAATTATTCACTTATATGTGTCGACAATAACTGCACACACACATAAGGATATTCACATACAGACATCTATAAAAATATTATATTGACATAAGCACACCAAGGTATTATTTGATCTGTAGTAGTAATAAAAAGAAAATTGATCAAATAGAGTTGAGGTATGATCGGCAACCATGAAAAAATGGAAAATGTTTCAATAGTATTTGATATTTTTGGAAATGTTTCAATACTATTTAATATTTTTGTGAAATTTTTCAATACTATTTAATATTTTTGTGTAATGTTTCAATTTCAATACTATTTAATATTTTTGAAAATGTTTCAATACTATTTAATATTTTTGGAAATGTTTCAATACTATTTAATATTTTTGGAAATGTTTCAATACTATTTAATATTTTTGTGAAATTTTTCAATACTATTTAATATTTTTGTGTAATGTTTCAATACTATTTAATATTTTTGAAAATGTTTCAATACTATTTAATATTTTTGGAAATGTTTCAATACTATTTAATATTTTTGGAAATGTTTCAATACTATTTAATATTTTTGAAAATGTTTCAATACTATTTAATATTTTTGAAAATGTTTCAATACTATTTAATATTTTTGAAAATGTTTCAATACTATTTAATATTTTTGAAAATTTTTTAATACAATCTAACATTAAATTTTTTTATATATATATTCCAATATTTTTTGAAAAGTTTGATACTATCTAATATTAAAAAAAGATTAATACTAATATTTTAAAAAAATATACCATCCAATATTAAAAAAAATCAATGCAATTTAACATTAAGTTTTTTAATATACAATCCAATATAAAAATGTTTTAATATGATCTAATATTTAAATACAAATTTTTATTTTTTAATACAATTCAATATTTAAAAAAATATTTTTTTAATGCAATTTAATATTTAAAAAAATATTTTTCTAATTAAATTTCATATTTAAAACACAATCTTATATTTAAAAAGAATAATACAATCTAATATAACAAAAAATAATAATAATAAAAAAAAACTTAATACAATCTCATATTTAATTTTTTTTAAAAATAAAACCCAATATTTTTTTTTAATTTTAATACACTTTTTTTCAATTTTTTAACACAATCTTATATTTGAAAACAATTTGAGCACAATCTAGTATTTTAAAAAGTTTTTTTTTTTTTTTTTTTCAAATTGCGTGACTCTATGTTGTCACAATATCTTTTAATTCAAATGATTTTTAAAGATTTGTTTGTTGGATATGTTTAAATATTTTCCTTTAAAAAAATGTCCCTACAAAAAATGAACGTAAATAAATGCAATTGTAAAAATTATTTTTAGGCCATTAATAAAACATGTTGTAAATAATTATTCAGTGTTGTTTCATTCACAGTTCATCCAGAAATAATAAACAAAAAGTGGTGTTAAGATAAAAATGTGTCAAGGGTGCCTCAAATATATTTGATCCCAAAAAAAAGAAAGCATGCTTATTATTTAAATAATTTACGATTTTTTTGGTGAACAATATTGATTATGTTCATGCAATGTGATTGATTGTCTAAACAACATTTTACAAATAAGAAATTATAAATTATAAATCAAATAATTAATCAGCAAATCTTTTACTGTAATGTTACCCACATTTACACGCGGGACCCTCACGTTGTATGCAGAGTACGTCACAAGGAACATAGGACAAGTAATATGACATTTCTAAATTTTTGAGATGAGGATTGGTTATTCGTATTATTTGGATTCATAAGACTACTGTTCTCATCTTCAGTGTGATTTTCACACTGTTTCAGTCGATGTAACCTCCGGCCTTCTTCCTTTATTTGCTTCGCGGAGGTAGCATGCTCTTGTTCCGTCAGTCATGACTGGATAGAGGTTCTAAGTAATTCGCAATTAAAATATATATATATATATATATATATATATATATATATATATATATATATATATATTTATTTATTTGTTTACTGTATTTTGGGGAAAGAGTTCTGACAAAGTGCTCGATTACAAAGAAAAACTTTTTCGATATAAGAGCTAAATATTTGTTTATTAATCATACAGAAGTTCAGAAAAAAACATTGGTACCGTCGGTTTCAAGCCCAACACAATGGGAAACCGTTAATGGTAACACGTAAATAATGTTCTGCTCTCGTCAGCCATCTTGAGAAAACAAGATGGCTGACGAGAGCTGAACATTATTTACGTGTTACCATTAACGGTTTCCCATTGTGTTGGGCTTGAAACCGACGGTACCAATGTTTTTTTCTGAACTTCTGTATAATTAATAAACAAATATATATATATATATATATATATATATATATATATATATATATATATATACACACATATATATAGATATATATATAGAGATAGATAGATATACGTTAATATATAGTAATAACTAGTAATAAATAGTGATATTTACAATTAGAAATAAAATAGGCTTAAAATTTATACTAGAATTGTCCTCAATGACCTGTGACGCAGTGGTTAGAGTACTTGAAAAAATCAATTGTAAAAAGTGATATTCTCCTGAAGGTTGAAGGTTCAATCCTCAGTGTGGGCGATTGAAAAAATACACTTGCAAATTACTTAGGACCTCTATCTAGTCATGACTGCTGGAACAAGAGCACACTATCCCCGGAAAGCAAGGGGTCTGCTTGAAATTCCGTCCAAATTCCCGACTTCACACAGAAACATTCCCGCGTTCGACAAGATACACTTGAAGCACTAAGCGGAAGATGCGAGGCATGATGAAGTACAAAATCCAAAACAAGAGTTTGCCCAGAAACTCATTAACTGACCGTTTCATTTTTTTAACCTATTTCAGTTGAAACCTTAACGTTCCTTGGTCATGTTATTTTATGGTTTATATGAGATGCTGAATAGATGACATCCGCTTGTAGGAACGATCACCCGAGAGACAGCTTGGATGCTCTAGTACATTTTCTTCAGCATCATCTGAAGAAATGGCATGTCTATTATGAAGTCATCCTACAACGTCTAAGCAAAAAAACAAAAAAACAAAAAAACTTTGCCTTCGTGTGGAAGCAAGTAGATATGAACTTAGTAAAATAAATCAAAATAAACGTTTTTTTATTTTTTGTGAGTAACTGTTTGTCTTGACCCCTTCCCCCTCCATATCTCCAAGTTTAAACTTACATAAAATACCAACCAAAATCCAGTTTTCATAGAAACAGTCTAAACAATTTTAGAATTCGTTGTTGCTGCTTTTTATTTATTTATTTTTTTGTTTTTAAATATTTTATTACTTTCTTTTTATATATACGTTGAATCGAAACAAAACACTCAAAAAAAAATCCAAAATGGATGCCATAGTGTATTTTCCTAAATTTATTCCCGATCTTCATGAGTGTTAATAATAGTAGTAGAAGTAGTAGTAGTAATAGTAGATAACTATTAAAGAGTCTTTGAGCAAAAAGAAAATATTGATTTGGATATAGAATGTAGTCTCTGAAATCGATTGGAATTATAATTTTTTTTCAAACATAAACACCAGTTGTTTATATGGAAACAGAACTAAAAATGTCTATAGGCTAAATCTAAATGAAAGTCTTTAAAAAAAATCCCCAAATGATTGCTGACGCCTCTGAAAAGTTCATGAGTATTAATAGTAGCAGCAGTAGATAACTATTAAAGTCTTTGAATTATTACTATGCAAAAAGAAAATACTGATTTGGATATAGTATGTAGTCATTGAAATTGATTGGAATCATAATCTTTTTTTCAAACATAAAAGCCAGTTGTTTATATGGAAACATAATTAAAAATGTCTATAGGCTGAATCTTGATGAACGTTATAAAAAAAAAACTTCCCAAATGATTGCTGACGCCTCTCAAAGATTGGTGCTCAAACAACACATGTGCAGAGGAATAGTAGGAGGAATTAGCACAATGTATTCATACCTTGCGTCGCATGATAATGTGAAGAACCAATCCCATGGGGTCTTGTAAACTTGGGTCTGCTAGGACTATACAAACTCGAGCTGCCTAAACCAGTCGTACCCATAATGTTCGACTGCAGCTGCGGAGGACCTGACATCAGTGAAGGCAGCGGAGGTAGTGGCGGTAGTGGGGGTAGAGGTGGATGCTGCATTCCGGGTGTCATACCTGGTGGAATAGAAATAGAAGTGCGGAATTATTGATTGCTATGAATGACTGCAAATGCACAGCTAAATGTTTTTCTAGACTTGTGGGACATGTGTAGAATTGCATTGAGGAATTTGGTTCTTCTCCAGTAATATTTATAAAAACAAAACTAAAGAAAAACGTATGTGATTTACGTATCGGTGATGAAACGAAAATATCATATTCCAAAAATCATGAAAACTGATCTAGTACTTTTATTTTTAATTAAGAAAATCAAATTTTGTGAATACTCAAAGAACATATGTCTTAGCTGCCATTTTGGAAACAATCTAAAAAAAAAAAAAAAGCAAATCAAAGGGAGATAACTCAGCAATAGTTTAAACGTGCAAGATTTATGTTGTAATGCCTACGAATTCCCATTAATCGTTTAAAAATGATTTTCTTTATAAAAGAAAGCCAACATAAGTAAAATTACTTTCTAACCCTGTACCTTTTTGCGGGAGAGTAGACATTTTTTGCATATGCCTATTGAAATTTTGAGTGGACTTTTATGACAAGGTGCAGCGAACTAAGTACAATGGTATCCATTCGACGCGCAGTAAGGAATTCATGGAGATTAATAAAGATTAGTCACCATAATACAATGTTCACCTCGAACCATAGAGATTCAACACCTTTATCCACTCCGCCACGGGCCCCAAAAGGGGCGATCAAGGTTTTTCTTTCATTGTTGAAGTCATACCGAATGATATTAGATTTTTTTTTATTGGAATCATTTGAGATGAGTAATTTGTATATTTATTTATTTATTTATTTGTGGACTGTTATCCTCATCTTCATTGTTGTTCTTTCATCACGTTTCGGCCAACTTATCCTCTGGCCTTCTTCAGGTGGTTGACCACGACTCAATAAGCATGCTGAGTCTTGTAACTGGATTCCCAGTAATTAATGCTTTCCATAATTCTTATTGTCTCACCACGTTTTTTTTTTTTGGCCAACTAATCCTCTGGCCTGCTTTGGATAAGATTGAAACCACTATCATCAGACAATACTTACCTCTATCCCCTGCACAACGGGGCCCAAAAATCAATTAATGTTGGATTTTTTGGTCTTATAAATAAAGTTTTTCTTCTATTATTGAGTTCGTATTGAATCTTGGTATTATATATTATATTGTCACCCCCACTCTTTCACCAGTCGGTTGAGGACGATCATCGACCTCGGAACCCTTCCACTGCCAGTGATAATTCTTGGCCGTCTAAAGTTACTGGTATGGGGAAGTGACCGAATTATCGGTTGATCGTCTAGTTATATATCCTGGACCAATTCGTTTTGTACCCTCTTAACGACGAACGTTGTCGAAAGAGAGCCGTGGATTTTTTTTGTGTAGTAAAAGAAAAAAAAACAGGATAAAACGATTCTGCACTATATATATATTATATATATATCTGCACTATATATATATTAACAAAAAAAAACAGTACAGTTCTTATAATTCTTTCAGAGTCCTTGTGTAACCTTGTGGAGTGTCTGTCTCTGGGTATCCGAAGAAATGTGTCAAGTCAAGAGCCAACTCTGCTTTCACTGTGTTCCTCTCTGCGCATCTCTTCTCCAAGAAATGTCTGCGCATTCTCCCTTTTGTCCATCTGACTTGTTGATATATATATAAACAATTATATAGCCCTCTGAACATCACGCGGATATTATTTCTTTTTTGTTTAGAAATTCAATTCTCAGTCCATAATCTAAATTATCATTTACAAAAATAACACAATGGCTCACCTCAAAGATCTGATCGAACTCAAATAAACAGTTAGTAAATACAGTTGTTGTTAACCTTTAACACACAGAGTTCTCAGGTTTCTTAAATAAACAACTAGATACCAAGTGGCTTTGCCTTTCTTCCTAACGGGGGGGGGCATTAACCTACCCACACCCTTACTTTGTTACAATATTATATAATTTTATATATATATATATATATATATATATATATATATATATATATATATATATATATATATATATATAAATTTTATTGAGCTTTTACATCTGGTTGAGATTACTTTATAAATGTTAATTCTTTAATATTTATAATATACTTTAGTTTTACCATCTTGGATCATTTTGGTAAATTTAATTGTAATTTTTATTTTTATTTCACATTATATATATATATATATATATATATATATATATATATATATATATATATAATTTTTATGACTTGAAAAAAGTTAATCTCCAAATAGAGAAGTTTTTATTGTTTGAAAACAAAGAATACAATTGAATAAATCTATTTCCTTAACCCATGAGTTTTCGATGCTTATTCATCTCCTCAAAGGAAAAATATTAGCAAATGTTTTTATTGGTTTGCACCTTATTTGCTAAAAGCAATAAACATAGAAAAATTAAAGTGTTTAAAACATTTTTAGATACATAGAATAAGGGAAATGGATATTGAGGCAGAAAAAGGATATTGTACTTTAAATCCAAAATGAATGTCAAATCCTGAAATGAAATTCCTGTCTTGTATAAAATATTATATCTAATAATATTTTGTTAAACCGAAAATCACTGGATTTGCATATCAGTAGATCTATTTCATTTTATTATTCTGAAGTATATATACACTTGTGCCCGATATTATTCATACCCCTCGGATCTTTGAGATTTCTATAAGAATATTGCTCAAACCAGAAGGTAGACAACATTAAAGGGATTTCAAACAATAAATCAAGCATAAGCATTTAATTTAAACTCAACAAATAAATAAATTATGCAAGTTTGAAACAGTATACAAAGAAAAACAATAATGGCACTAGTTCAAAATTATTCATACCTCTCTTACTAATAGTCAATAGCATGCCCTTTATTCTTAATAACTGCCTGTAACCGTTTTGGATATTTATCAATAAGGTTTTTACAAGCATCACCACTGATTTTTGACCATTCTTCAATGCAGTAGTTCTCCAAATCCCTCAAATTTCTAGGTTTCCGCTTTTTAACCTCAGTTTTCAATATGTGCCAGAGGTTTTCGATAGGGTTCAGGTCGGGACTCTGGCTAGGCCATTCCAAAATATTAATTTGATTATCCTCAAACCATTTCTTGACTATTTTGGCAGTATGTTTTGGATCATTATCCTGTTGAAGGACCCAGTTTGGTCCTAAATGGAGCTTCTTCGCATCCTGTCTAATGTTTTTCTGGAGTATCTCCAAATATTGCTCCTTCTTCATGGTTCCATCTATCTTGACCAAACTACCTGGACCACTAGCCGAAAAGGAGCCCCAAAACATTAGGCTACCACCACCATGTTTCACCGTGGGTATGGTGTTCTTTGGATTGTAAGCTTCTCCTTTCTTCCTCCAAACGTAAGAAGCATCCATATGGCCAAACAATTCAATTTTTCTTTCGTCAGTCCAGAAAATACTTGAGAAAACGGACTCTGAAGAATTCACATGGGTCCTAGCAAACTTTAGACGTGCTGCAAGGTGTTTTCCGGTGTGCAATGGAGTCCTTCTTGGTCTTCTTCCTTTCAGACCATTTTCATGCAGAGTCCTTTGCAATGTTTGCCTTGATATTTTTATGCCAGAAGACTCCAGATTTTCTAAAATGTCCTTAGTAGTGGTGGTTGGATTTGCATTAACACTGCTTACAATATTCCTGGTGGCTCTAGCAGACAGTTTCCTTTTCCTTCCTCTACCAATCAAGTTGTTTGTTGTGTGGTGGCTCTGGAATTTTTTGATGATGCTCTGTACTGTTGCTGTAGGGACTTCAAATTTCTTGGAAATTGACTTGTAACCTAAACCATCCTTATGTGAATTCACAATTTTAGTCCTAAGATCATTACTAAGCTCTTTTTTCTTCTCCATTCTAATAATTTTTATTCTTTTATTGGTTTTCAGTTGACATCATTTTAATTTCTGAAAAATGCAAAAAACGAAATGAAATTAATCAAAGGTTGTATAAAAGCATTCAAAATAAGAATCAAACAGGAAACAAACAGTCAGAAACTCGATTAATACTGAAAAAATAAGGGGGTATAATTATTTTTGAACATTGCAGATTTTATAAATAGCTGTATATTTCTTTTATTACAAGTATCCCGAGATTTTAAAATGACGAAAATGATCAGAAGAGGTTTATTAAGAATATGTATCAATATGGACGTAAACAATAAATTCTTACAAAGTTACACCTAATAAACTCAATTTTCAAGGAGGGGTATGAATAATATCGGGCACAAGTGTATATATATATATATATATATATATATATATATATATATATATATATATATTATTCAATTTAGGTTAACAAAATTACCATTTGTCACTACAATAAATTTATTCTTGATTGAATTCAATAAAATAATATTCTGCTCTTTTTTATTGAGCACTATCAACAACCTCGTTAAATTCAATGATTTTTTTTTTAAATATTTTTAACCTGGAATATATATATGTGTTTGTAGTTATCCACATACACTACTGTCTCGTTGTATCACAACTCATTAGTGCAGCTAGACTTGCATGTTTCCCTAGCCAAGGATTGAACTTACAACCATCGCTTTGATAGTCGGCAGTCCCATGGGAGCAGCACTCAACATTTTTACAAACAAACTCGCTTTAGAGCTATTTAAGTAGTGGGTGAGATTCATTTAGGACAGTGCTCTCTACCCAGGAGAAAACGTCTAAATATTCTAGTTAGGGAGTTTTAGTTGGACACATATGCAAACAGACGAGTGTTCATGATTTAGATATAGACGTGCCCGGTGTTGCCAGAGTGTTTGTAGGTGTGTGTTGAGCAAAAAAAATAAGTTGTAGTAGGAAGGCAGGCTCGAATCTGTGATGCAAAGGCGGAAAAGAAAGTGGAGGTGTGTGTAAGGGTGTTGGTTGAGCCCCCCCCCCCCCAAAAAAAAGAAGGGAAACTGCGCAAAAAAAAAAAAGTTAGTAGTAGCAGACAGGCAGGCTCGAACCCGTACCACGAAGGAGGAAAAGAAAGTAAAAAAAAAAAAAAAAACGTGACACGTTAGCTGTTGCACCCATTACCAAACCGGAAGTGACATATAGGTTTAAATTAAGGCTAGACAATCGAAAAGAGGCGATGACTTTCAAAAATATTGGCGAAAAAAGCGACCTCTCCCAGTAGAAAAGTGTCCAGTTGAGGGTGAAGGAATTAATGTTTTTGGCCAAATTTTTCAATATTTTTCTGAAGAGTCGAACTTCAAAATAATACTGATCTCGTGAAAATCTGTCGCCTCTATCAAAAGTTTTTGCAAGGCATACATACATACATACATACATACAAACATACATACATACATTTGAACAGACAGGTGAGATTTCTATTATAGATTTCGAAATCTAGAAAAAAAAATCTTTTTAAAGAAAACAAACCAGCGGAAGGATTTTTCTGTTTTTCCTTTTGACTCATCTGCCGTGCTTGTTCTTTGGCCTCTTCTGCAAGAAAAAAGAAATTCGTTTTAAACAAATATAGATGAATGTAGCTAATATTAAATTTTGTGGAGATTCAAGTGAAAAGGGGCATTTCTGTAGGATATTAGTATATGTAGTCTTAGAAGCGTGTTTGGTGAGAACTTAAGGGGAATGAGTATGTAAGTGACTAAGGAGGTGTGATTTATAATGCTTACAATTAATTGATGTTTCATGTTTCTTATTTAATAGTTTATCCCTATCTTTAAAACTCTGTGATAAATAGTTTTTCATTTAAGCAAAGAAAACAAGGGGAATTAAATGATTGACAAGTTCTGTTTTTTTTAAGGATTTCCCAGTTAACAATTGGTGTTAAGTTTGTTCTTGTTATTTCATTATAATATACAGCCAATGATGTCTTATGATTTATGGTTTTTTCTTGCGTGCCTTTAGAATATGCAGTCCCCAATATCTTAATGATGAATTTCAATATATTACGAATGTTTTAAGAAAACTACAGTATCCATCCTATTTCATTTCTTACGCAAAGAAAAAAGCTACGAAAATACACTATAACATAAACACACAGAAAAATAAAACAAATACCTCACTATTAAACAGACATCTTTTCATTCCCACTCACACCAAAAATACAAAAATCTACGACACTCTTAATAGACTTGGTTTTCACTTGATACAAACAACTTCCTCAACAATAAAACAGACATTAAAAACTACCAAGCACTCTCCCAAAACCCTCACATCCGATGCCGGTATATATTCCATCCCATGTAACAACTGTCAACAAGCGTACATAGGTGAAACACAGCGAAAATTGAAATTAAGACTTAACGAACACAGAAGAGATATAAGGAATGGTAATGCCCTAAATGCACTCTTTTGCCATTGTGCAGAACACGATCACTCATTTAATTTAGATCAAGCGAAAATTATTAAATACGTGATAGATAGAGCTAAAAGAAGACTTTTAGAATCAGCACTAATATTAAATACTAATACTATTACGCAAAGAAAAGGCTTCTACCATTTAACCCCTAGCATAGGGAAAATAATAATCAAAGAACAAAATATCAAAACAGATCCTGGCTAACCGTTTTTCCTTAAATATTTCAACAAAATGAATAAGTTTACAGGAGAAAAAAAAAAAAATGTACATATTTATTTTAACGCATTTTTAAAAGTGTATATATAGACATCGAACAACCCAACCTTCCCATACGCACACATATGTTTGTCCTTCCCGACATGGGTAGGATTGAAAAACTGTTCTCTTTTTCGTAGGATCTATGACTTTTTCTTTTCTTGCATTTTTACTTCAATTATCCTGAAGATGTCCTCTGAAGTAAGGACAAAACGTTGATTATTTTAATAATTTCATTCGGTTTTTCTATTTTTCTCAAAACATATATATATATATATATATATATATATATATTACAAAAGAAAAACGAGCAATTTTTTAATTAAAATAATAAAAAAGAAAGGAAAAAAAATTTCCTAGACAACTGTTTTCACCTGACAACTTTTAAACAGAACTAAAACAACGGCAAAATACCCCCCCCCCGGAACTGTACAAACGAATTAAATTGCACTGTCGATTGAAAACCGGAAGATCTGCACATTCAACTTACCAACTTTCTTGCTTTTGGGCATTTCCCATTTAGGACCTACATCTATATCTTCGTCTTCATCCGAAGAATGGCTGGAGGCTAGTTCCAGGCTGGCACGGTCCACAGACTCGTCACTGTCAGAGTCAGAGTCGGGTTTCAGTTTATTGGTCTTCTCCCCGGTGTCAGGATCTGTCCGAGGAGGAGAATGAATAGACGATAAACAAAAGGAATTTGTTAAAAAAGAAAACATAAGCTGGAAATTAAAGAGAATAACGTGATATGGTTACAAAACTGAGATGAACTTCGATGCATTAGTATTTACTAATTGCTCGGTAGTAAAATATGCTTAAAAGTGATATTTTAAAGAGGCTAACAAAATCCCTATTAATTTGCCTCTCCTTCCCCCCTGAGATACAAAAATGGTGTTTAATGTCGGAATATTCACGTTCCTCAAACAAGAATGATCTGTATTGAGAACGAAAATAAAAATTGTCCCAGTTTAGGAAGATTTCTCCTTTGATCGAAGGCAGAACAACAGATATGTTTTCAAACTTGAAAAAAAAAAAAAAAATTAGGCTTAGTTTGCCAAAATTCGGCTTGGTTCAAATTCTGTAGAAGCACTAAATTTAAAGTAGTTTATCATTATAGAGCGAATTCTCTATTGAGTATTATATTGTATCCAATATATAGTAGTGATTTAAAAAAAAAAAAATGACAGCTAGAATTGAAACCAAACCATTTAGCTTCCCATCGGTATTCTATGTATTAGTAACTGGGGTGGGCGCGGCTTTGCCTGGTCGTAAAATATTTTAATTTGTCCAGATTTCATATATATTATTATAAGAGTCGTGATTTCAAAAGTGAAAAAATGCATTTGGGTGCCATCGGCTACAATCGAAACCGAAAGCAAAACTGTAGCATTCAAAGCTGGTGACGTTACCACTGTACAAACGCGACACGTATATGAACTGATTAAGAATGAAAAATAAACTAAGATGAATGTACAAAATGTCTAACGATGTTTTTCAATTTTGATCCCTTAAAAACTATTTAAATCGGCTAAAGACCCATAAAAGAACGGTCTGTAAAAAGTCCAATTATTTGAGGCACCTAGCGCCGCTCTGTGACTTTTAGTTTCAGAGGAGATAGAGTTTGAAAATATGGAGACAGATATATAGCCGTTTATATAATAGATATATAATGAAAACTGTCACACGAAATAAAGAACTTTTTATAATTACAACGAAAGTATGATAACTTATATGATTTAGATTCTTCGGACTACTGTTCTCATCTTGAGTGTTATTTTCACAACGTTTCAGTCGATGTAACCTCCGACCTTCTTCAGGTGCCTCTTGTCATACTTGGATATCTGCACGGGATTTCGAACAGTCATGGGGATAGCATGCTCTTGTTCCATCAACCATGACTGGGTAGAAGTCCTAAATAATTCGCAATTGTAATCTGAGTGTTGCTTGCACTGGGGATTGAACCTTCAACCACCAGAAGAGCGTAACTTGCAACTGAATTTTACCAAGTACTTTATCCACTATGCCACGGGTCTTTGCAGATGTTGTGAAAATAACCCTGAAAGATGGGAACAGTAGTCTGAAAAAAAATCTGAATAATACGAACAACAAAAGGATTTACTAATTTACCTACACCGTTCGGGATAGGTGGGGAAAAAGTTGGACAGTGTCTAAATGAAGAAAATGAAAAGAAAGTTTTTTGTGTTGTCGAAATAGTTTCTTCTCTAAAACAGCTAGACTTTGGAATTCCCTTCCTACAACCTGCTTCCCTGACTGTACTGATATGCATAAATTTAAATGTAATGTAAACCAACATCTTGTTAATATTTCCTAGGCATGGTTCCAATAGTAGCCCCTTATGTCCAAGTAGTGATGTGCCTTGTTTGGGGTGAACGTGAGTAAAAAAAATAAAAAATAAATAATTATTATTTTTGATCCCCATAGAATCCCTTTCAACCAATTTTTTCATCCATCTGAGAATGGGAAAAACAACAATTAAACATGTCGAATGTAATTTCTATATATTTTTTATTTATTAATTTATATAATAAATAATAATTATCGTGGATCTTCCCAGAATCATTTTCATCCAATTTATTTCTTCGTATTTGTGTCTTACCATTCACAACAAAAGATCACTTTATTTCAGAGAATAAATTCTTTTTGTTATCATAATGATTCATCACTTACGATGATCCAAAGGATTAATGCGTTTGTCAGTTCAACAATGAAACAATATCCTCCTTGCGTAGGTAAAATTATTTCATATACATGCTGTGAATTACCTATGCTAGGGAAGGTACAATTATTTCATACATGTGTAATACCCGTCCTAGGGTAAATAAAATATTCTTTTGGTCGAAATAGCAAATGATACAAACATTAAAACATTAAAAACTCCTCTCTTCTAAGAATAACAAATATGTTCAAAATCAATTTCAATTTTCTCATTGTTTATACGGTCCTGAGCAACGCCAGGTAGCCCTGCTTGGGGATGATGCGTGGAATTGACAGAAATTGATTACTTAAGATTAATTGCTGTCTATGATCGTCCAGATAATCCGCAGGGATCAAAACATTGGTTACTATCGTGCAACACTTGGGACAGATTAAAACTATGCCTCGCCAGTTCATAGGCATTAATTATTCAGAGTTAATCGTGTGATTGCAAAGGTTATGAATGAAGGGGACATCTGCCATTACTAACCAGCAGAGCATTGCAACTGTCAACCAAGAGAAGAGTTTATCAGGTATGTGTGTGTGCAGTGTGTTGATGTACGAAAGTGAAACTTGACCTGTAAGAGTAGAGGACATGCGTTGCATGAAGAGAAATATGTGAATCACACAACGGATGTGTAATGTAAGTCTTAAAGACAGGCTTAGTTGTGATGACCTGAGAAAAAGATTAAATCTGGACAGTATACAGAGATGTGGCAAGAACAGTAGACTTTGATGGTATGGTCACGTTGAAAGAATCGATGAAAGTTCTTGAGTTATAAAATGTAGAAGAGTTGAGGTAGCAGGTCCAGTTCAGATGGGGAAAGCCAAGGAAGATATGGAAAGAAGTAAAATAAGATTTAAGAGAAAGAAAGGCAAAGATCTGACCAGAAATAGGTTAGTTCGGAAATTAATTTCTTAAAGCTGTCCAACACATGCCAGCATGTGAAATGGACATTAAACTGATGATGATGATGATGATGATGACGACTTCATGATTACCCTGAACTCTGTGGGGGGTTGTATTCGATAGACGTTTTCCCAATATAATAAAGGATTAAATCTACATGACACATCTAATATGCCAAGGGTGCTTCATGGCAAAGTTGGTGCAAATCTGCCCGATAGTTTGGGAGCTTATAAGTGACTAGCCCTGTTGCCCGGTGTTGCCTGGGGTGTTTGGAGGTTTGTGTTGAGCAAAAAACAAGAAAAAAAAAAGTGGTAGTAGGCAGGCAGGCTCGAACCTGTACCGCGAAGGAGGAAAAAAATGTGAAAAAAAAAAATGTGACGTCTTTGCCATTGCGTCCATCACCAAACCAGAAGTGGCGAAGGTTTAAATTAAGGCTAGTTAATCGAAAAGAAGGGCTGACTTTTGAAAATATCTTGTAGAAAAATGCCCGGTTGAGGGTGAAGGAATTGATGTTTTTAGCCAATTTTTCGATATTTGTCGTCCAAAGGGTCGAACTTCAAAACGATACTGATCTCCTGAAAATCCATTGTCTCTGTCGAAAGTTTTAGGCAGACATACAAATGTACATATATACATACATACATTTAAACAGACAAGTGAGATTTATGTTATAGATAAACACACCATTAATCATGCATCATACAACTTGACACAAAGCAACAAGGAAGAAAAAGAAAAAAAGAATGTGAGATGGTGTGATGCAAAAAGTGAGGCAGGGTGAAGAGCAAGATAAGGTATGACGGTGAAACAATGAAAAGAAATGGTGACAGGGTACTTTAGAAATGAAGTCTGAAGATAGTTCTGCAGGTGCAATTGCTTATCCAGAATGACTGATATGGAATGGCCTTAGGGTCAACTAGAATCATGTATGAAAAGTAGATAGTCGATTGTTTAATTAAATTTGCAACATAGTTGAGATTCGTAGATTGATATTATGTTTAGTTGCTCTCATAATTTTAGAAAGAAAAAAAATCACACTATGAGTAAAGTCTTGAGAAATAGAGGGAACAAGAGTCTTAGTTGCCCTATACAGATAACTAGGTCTTGCTTTCAGACAAAGAAAATTAACTAGGCATTACTTTCAGACAAAGAAGATTAAGGACATAAAAATTTAATAAGGAGTTGCTTCCCAGTAAAGAAAAATAACTGTAAATGTTGCTTCCAAACAAAGGAACTTGATTCTAAATGTTGCTTCTGAACAAAGGAACTTTACTGTAAATGTTGCTTCTAAACAAAGGAACTTTACTTTTCTCTTAGCCGGTGTGATTCCAAAAAGAAAGGGCGTGCCTAACCACTGTCCTCCAATATAGCTGACTTTTAAAATTTTTGCAATCAAATCTATTCCTGCCAAGTCCTCGACCCTGTTTGAAACTTCTGGTCAAAGATCGAGACCTATACAATCAAATCTCCACACTAACGTAATGTACTTGCAATAACCCTTATCCCTGAGTGGCTTCCGGGCCTTGATAAGTGGTGATCACTGTGTAAAAAAAAAAAAAACATATCCTACATTTACGTTATGTTAAGCTTAAAATAATTTGAAATACAAGGATCAGGTGATACAAAAGCGACCATCCGAGAAAATGCAGAAGGCCAGTGGAGAGAAAAAGAGACCAATCATCGTTTCGGATGATGAAAAGCACCGCCAATCTGGTGGACATACCGTCGGAACGTTTTTCGTGCATTGGTGTGTGATAGGAATCGTAAGGTGGAACGCTTGTGTTGGTAGGTGCATGGCCTGACGTGGTGGAAGAGTTTGTGCTGCGCATATAATCATCTCCCTTGTACAGCCCACCACTGCTTGTCTTACTTGTTGATCGGGATGTAGTCGATGTCGTCGAGATGCCAATGTTCATGCGATGCAGGCCTCCATCCACTGAGGAATCATTTCTGTATGCCAACGCTGAGCGCTAGAATTACATATAAAATAAATATAAAAACAATAAAAGAAAAGAAAATGCAAGTGTTAGATTTGTGTTCTTTCATTAATAGAGCTAGGACAACAGCATATTCTTTTCATCGCTTTGACTCTCGAGTGTGTATCCGTTGATAATCTTACATGCTTTTATACTGAGTGATGTGGTTCTTGGTTGATTGACTGTGTCTAACTGTGTCGGATATATACTCGAGAGTCAAAACAATGAAAAGAATATGCTGTTGTCATAGTCATTAGATATTTCGGTTGCTATGAAACTATAAAGTCTTTAGAAATGTATCTACTTTCACTCATTTATATACGATTTGTCATAAACCTTTTTATCTACCCACACAAATAGTTTACAATACTCTGAATAAACTAGGAATTCAATAATACAAACTATATCACAAAAAATAAATACTAAAATTGAGACTTTTTTTTGAAACACCTAGATGTAAAGCAGGAATAAGTACTGCCGCATGCAATAATTGCAGTCAGATATATGTCGGTGAAACCCAAAGTAACTTAAGAAAAGATTTGATGAGCATAAACAATAAATGAAAAAAAGCAAAAACAATTCTCTCATACATGACAATAGGATCATTCCTTTTGACATAGTTTTGTTGTAATTGTTTAAGTGATATCGAGCAGAATTCATGATGAAACTTCATGATTTTTGAGAAAAGTTTTTTTTTCTTCCTCTTAGCTGGTGAGATTTAAAAAAATTTGGCATGATTAGTTCAACTGTAATTGTTTGAGTGACACAAGGTGGGAGTTACGAAACCACACAATTTTTGTGCATAAGCATTTTTTTTTTTCTAAAATGGTGAAATTTCAAGGAGGAGGGACATGCCTGACCACTGACCCCAATATGGTTGGGTATGGTGAGATGAGGTCTATTCATCTGCCTTTCATTGAGTGGATCTTATTACACATGGTTATGAATAGAATCATACAAATGCAGGTGATCATACCCTCCTATTATTTTTTAGTATAGGGGAGTTGTTCTCTTCACTGCTTCGGTTGCTTGGAGACTTGGGTAGAAACACCAATCAAAGATTCAATCTCGACAATCCACGCAACAGGTGATGAGCCAGGAGCTGGCATAGTAATTGTTAGACAGAGATATACCACATGGATATTACCTAGGAGATTAAGTTTTCCAGGCCTTACCACCCAACTTCCGACTAGAGTAAGTTCATTGCTTAGTGTCTGAGGTACATGTACCATGGGATGCCAACGGGATTATCTAGGCAATTTTTACTAGGTCAGAGTCCTCCTTCTCTGGAGGCGCTGAATTGATACTTCCGGTCTAATGACCTTGTGTCACATCATGCTGTGTAGGAAACATGTAAATATCTACCCCCACCCCAGTTATGGCAAAAATATTGCAACAGGATCAAATGGGATAAAGAAGAGAGAGTGATCCAAACCCTGTGACAGGCCTCTAAAGCACTGAACTGATCAGATCCGTAGCTATGTATTTCATTAATATATATATATATATATATATATATATATATATATATATATATATATATATATTGTTTTAACAAAATCAAGACATCAAAGAATGGATTGATAGCAACAAATAGTGTATTTCATCATTCGTTTTAATTGTTTCAAGATTATTCTGACAAATTCAAACCCTATATCGTTCGAAAATTTTCACATGAACAGCCTATCATCAGAAGTTTTGAAAAAAAACACTTTTACAATGAACAATGTGGAATCCATTTCCCTTTTAAGGAAAATTATGAGAAAATATTTTACCTACATCTCTTCATTCCAAGTTTTTTTTTAAAAGATTTATATTTATATGTATATATATGTATGTATATGTATATGTATATATATATGTATGTGTAAGTGTTTGCATCTGGATGTATGTGTACTTGCATATATGTTTATATATGTATATATGCGTGTATTTTTACGTATCTGTGTATGTGTACATATATATATATGTGTTTGTATATGTATGTTTGTGTATATATGTATATGTATATATATGTATATGTATATATATATATATGTGTATATATGTATATATATATATATATATATATATATATATATATATATATATATGTATGTGTGATCACGCATGTGCTTTTCCCCCATTTACGTATGTGCATTTGCTGTACATATTTATGCGTGTGCTTATATTTGTGTGTTACTTATTAAAAATGTTTTTTTTTCTATTATTTAAGTTACTTACTTAAGCCTTCACCTATTTTATTTTATTTCACTAAAATAAACCTATAACGTATAATTTCTACCTGCCCGGCTATTTATTTATATATATATTATATTTAATTATATATATCATTACACTATCAAAATAAACCTGTAAAGTATAATTCATTAACTTATTTTTCCTTTTCTTTTTCTTTCCATTTTATAAACAATAAATATCTTTCAATCTCTCCCCGCCCGGCTAAATTACTTTAAACCCCATTTTCAACCCGTTCCTTCACCTATTTTATTTTATTTTATTAAAATAAACCTGTAACGTATTATTTCTACCTGCCCGGCTAATTTATTTATTATATTTAATTATATATATTATCACACTATTAAAATAAACCTGTAAAGTATAATTCATTAACTTATTTTTCCTTTTCTTTTTCTTTCCATTTTATAAACAATAAATATCTTTCAATCTCTCCCCGCCCGGCTAAATTACTTTAAACCCCATTTTCAACCCGTTCCTTCACCTATTTTATTTTATTTTATTAAAATAAACCTGTAACGTATTATTTCTACCTGCCCAGCTAATTTATTTATTATATTTAATTATATATATCATCACACTATTAAAATAAACCTGTAAAGTATAATTCATTAACTTATTTTTCCTTTTCTTTTTCTTTCCATTTTATAAACAATAAATATCTTTCAATCTCTCCCCGCCCGGCTAAATTACTTTAAACCCCATTTTCAACCCGTTCCTTCACCTATTTTATTTTATTTTATTAAAATAAACCTGTAACGTATTATTTCTACCTGCCCGGCTAATTTATTTATTATATTTAATTATATATATCATCACACTATTAAAATAAACCTGTAAAGTATAATTCATTAACTTATTTTTCCTTTTCTTTTTCTTTCCATTTTATAAACAATAAATATCTTTCAATCTCTCTCCGCCCGGCTAAATTACTTTAAACCCCATTTTCAACCCGTTCCTTCACTAACATTAACTTTCCAACCTGTTGCCATGGTGATCCTTTAAATTAACTGTTACTTATGCCGTTATCAACAAAAGTAGCGTCTTTTAAGTTTAAACTGTTAAAAAACACGTATATAAGAATTTACACATAATTAATATTTAATTATAAACCCCTCTCTTTTTTAATACACTCCTACTACTTTAAACTCCAACGTCCTCTCCCCACCACTCCCCCTTCTTTTCTAACTCCCCTTTATCTACGATCTTTCCATTTTTATTTGACTTTATAACTTAGTCCATCTATGAATTCTGATGATGCTAGTTGGATTTTTCCTCTCTTTGAGGATTTTCCTCTAGTTGAAACAATTTGTAAACTCATTCTGGACTCACAGTAATAAATTTCCTATATATATATATATATATATATATATATATATATATATATATATATATATATATATATATATATATATATATATATATATATCCTCTCGAAAAGACGTTCTACCCTCCAATCATAATAATAATGTAATTTAAAGTTTTGAATGTAGTTTCAGTGCAAACTATGTGGGTTGAACAACATTAACATTGGATGGAAGAGTCCAACAACACGTACATTCTAAAATCAGAAATGAGACATACCAAATAACAGACGTACTTGCCAACACATACGGGTCTTCAATCACTGACCATCTTATAAAAAAAACCGTCATATGCAGCGAACTTTAGCACAAACTCATTTTCGATCTCGCATCATGGTCACTTATTATTCCATTTAAAGATCTTGGAGACTGTTCACGTTCGATTGAGAAGGCCTCTTAGTTTTGAGTGTGATTAGTCTCTAGGATCTTTGAGTAATATAACGTTGCTCTATTTTTATCACTTTCCCCCAATATTTTTTTCATTTTTTCGGTTATTTTCCCCCAATATTTTTTTCATTTTTTTGGTTATTTTCCCCCAATATTTTTTTCATTTTTTCGGTTATTTTCCCCCAATATTTTTTTCATTTTTCCCCCCAATATTTTTTCCATTTTTCCCCCCAATATTTTTTTCATTTTTCCCCCAATATTTTTTTCATTCCCCCCCCTACATAACGTAACGCAACGTGACTTTATTTGTACATATTTTCGATTCCCACTCGTTTCTTTTTTTCCAAAACAAATTCGTCGATACAGCTTTGAGAAAGCGAGGGCGAAACCGGTCAGCTGACTCCAGGTCGTTTTTAATGGGAGGAGGGGGCGGTGGAAACCAGCTCCCCCAAAATGGACACTCTGCAAGTAGGCAAAAAATAAAAATCGCCTTAGTTTCCCCTCCATTTACTAAGGACAAATTAAGTTAAGTGCATCATCAGAAAAGATACTACACTCTGATCTTATTTATATAGTTTATTGCTTGGATTTACAATTAATTGTTAAACAAAAAAATGCAAAAATTGCAACCAAGAAACTTAGGCATGAAGCCCTATAAGAAATTTGAGGGAAAGGGGATGGATGCAGGGTCTTTCTAAAAGTCTATAGAACTTTGAAGAATACTTTTGGCTGGCGCCCTTCACCATAATACTGCATTCACACCGTGGAGTTAATCCTACTTAATAAATTCTCCAATCATTTTTTTTTTATAAAAGTTGTGCATATGCATGTGTGTGCACAAATAATTTTTTTTTTCTGATCTTAGCCCTAAGTTTCTCCTCCATTGACTAAGGACTAGTTAACTTAAGTGTAACAGTTAGGACAGATACTACACTCTGGTCTTAACCCAAAGGCCAGATCTACTTTTGCATCACATTAACATCAGACAGCACTTGATGCTGTGCGATCCTCTTCCAGTGTATCTTGTATTCAGAAATATTTATGCTGAATTCGAAAAATCTTCACGAAATTCCAAACAGAACCCTTGATTTAATCTACAGGAGTAGTATGCTCTCGTTCTATCAGCCATGACCATGTAAGAATCTTAAGTAATTTTCAATTGTACTTAATCTTGCCCACACCGAGGATTGAACCTTCAACCTCCAGAAGAGTGTCACTTAGAACTGAATATTACCAAGTACGTTGCCCATCATATCACAGATCCTTGTGAAATTCAGAAACATAAAAGTGGTTGATATGCTATAAAACAAACAAAACAGACAAAAAATAAATAAAGTTTAAGAAAGACCAGAGAGTTAATCGGCTGAAATATTGTTAAGATAAAAAAAATGTTTTCTTCTTTACTTACAGATAACATGGTGCTTCGAGTACCAGCAAGAGCTTCATCCATTTCAAGCTTTTTTCCTTTTAATTTATACCAAACACGTTTAATCTCCAACTGTACCTGAAGGGGGGAAAGAAAAAAGTTTTCAACTAAAATTATGTACACGGATAATACAAAACATACATTGCATAATACAAAACATACATTGCATAATACAAAACATACATTGCACAATATTACACATATGTTGCACAATATTACACATGTTGCATAATACAACACACGTTGCATAATATTAGATAAATATTGCATAGCACAACACACACATACTGCATAAATATTACACAAATACTGCAACATACAACACACATACTGTATAACATTATACAAATATTGCATAAATATTACATAATTACTACATAATATTACGCAACATACTGTATAATATTATGCACATATTGCATAAATATTATTCAAATACTGCATAATATAACATATACTACATTACACAAATGTCGCATGTTACACAAATATTGCATATGATGCAAATACTGCAAAATATAACACAGATAATATTATGCAAATACTGCTTAATAAAATTTGAATACTGCATAATATTTCACACATACAGCATAAATATTACAAGAATATTGCATATTACACAAATATTGCACATTACTGCGCAGCTATTGCACAACTATCGCATATTACACAACTTTGCAAACATTGTAAGAATGCATAATATTATGCACATGTTACAAAAATACTGCAAAATACAACACACATGCTGCATATCACATAAATACCGCATAATATTACACAAATACTGCATAAATATTACGTAAATATTGCTTAATACAACATAAATACTGCATAATATTTCACACAGAGCATAAATATTGCACAAACATCACATAATATCACACAAACATCACATAATATCACACAAATATCACATAATATCACACAAATATCACATAATATCACACAAATATCGCATAATATTGCACAAATATCACATAATATCACAAACATCACATAATATCACAGAAATATCACATAATATTACACAAATATCGCATATCACACAAACATCACATAATATCACACAAAGATCACATAATATCACACAAATATCACATAATATCACACAAATATCACATAATATTGCACAAATATCGCATAATATCACACAAACATCATATAATATCACACAAATATTGCATAATATTGCACAAATATCACATAATATCACAAACATCACATAATGTCACAGAAATATCACATAATATTACACAAATATCGCATATCACACAAACATCACATAATATCACACAAAGATCGCATAATATCACACAAATATCACATAATATCACACAAATATCACATAATATCACACAAATATCGCATAATATCACACAAACGTCACATAATATCACACAAATATCGCATAATATTGCACAAATATCGCATAATATTGCACAAATATCGCATATCACACAAACATCACATAATATCACACGAACATCACATAATATCACACAAATATCGCATAATATTGCACAAACATCACATAATATCACACAAACATCACATAATATCACACAAACATCACATAATATCACACAAATATCGCATAATATTGCACAAACATTACATAATATTATACAGATATGATAAAATATTACACATATACACAACTATTGCACCACCATTGCACGAATATTGCATAATATTACACAACTTTGAAAACATTGTATAATTTTGCATAGTAACAACCACAAAAAAACTGCAGTCAATTTGTTAGTGGTTACAAACTTTGTGAACTTTCTTTGACATTTTTTTATAATTTACCTTCAGAATTTTAAAGATCATGTTTTCTTTATTTTCGTTAGACAATTGTTTGGAGAGAGCTTTGAGCGACTTCTTTCGCTACATTTTTTGTGACACACAATTGTGACATGCAATTGTGACATGCAATAAATTGACCTACCTGATGACTACAGATGACGTAACAGATGAAGATGAAGACGCCCGTGAGACAGGCCATGACCGCAAACAAATAGTGAAATGCCAGATGATCCTGGTTGACTGACAATAACGCAAACACCCAACTGGCTGCAAACATCGGAAGTAAAAGTGTTGCTATCAACAGGTGCTCTCTGAAAAAGAAACGAACAAAAAATAACAAATATTAATTAACTTTGAAAACCATCGACTCACTTATAATATCAAAGATGGAATACAAACTGATGTATATTTTAGTGAAAGAAGCTACCTGTATATATATTAGTTCAGGTTTATAACATAATCATTTATATCCGTTCAAAGAATTCAACATCAACAACAACGACTGTTTTCCTCCTACCTATAGACTTGGTCTTTTCGAGGCTAACGCCAATATACTTTTCCTGTCTTTGCAATAACCGTCCTTTGTTCTTGTTACCGTATATACTTGTGTATAAGTCGAATTTCTGGCAGACGATTTTATTTTTTGGCGGTCGACTGAAACATAGGTTCAAGCTCGGGTGTACCACACCCTTTTATTTTAATTTTTTCTTAATGTTTTGTAAAATGTTGTTAAATAGTGACTCGACGCTCGATCATAACATAGAAAACGCCGTTTTTGTTTTCGCATTCGGTATATACCGGTAATCCTAGTAATTAATCGTATTCCTTTCGAGCCCCTCTTCAATATGTTTGTCAGCATGAAAGCACATGCGCGGTTTTTCAGTGGGAGGCTTAATAATAATTGGAATAGCTCTCGCAATGTTCACTCTGTAGACGTGGCTATAGGCCTAAGTTCGATATAATGTATTCGATGATGATATGACGTTTTTTTTTTTTCTTTAATAGGTTAGGAAATGTGTTTACGATATGTCGTTCTCTCCTAAGTTCAGCAAGTTTTAACAATTTAATGACAACTATTTAACGAAACCATTTAATGGCACTTAACGAATGCGTTCACGTTATTACGGTATATTACGGCTCATGCAATGTATGCGTTTACGTTATTATGGTACGTAACATAAATTATGACTAAAAATAGTAACTGCGCCTGGAATCTACATCATTTCATTGATCAGAATGTCTGATTAGCAACATTTGTATTCGTTGCATGTGAGTGTGCAGCGGGTTGGTTCTACATATGAAAATCGAATAGACCACACTTGCGTAAATGCACGTATTAGCGATCACAGATGACGGGAAACAATTCATAATATGTCTTACAAAAAATACAAAAAAATAAAAACACCAAAAAAGAAATTATCTGTGCAAGAAAGAACCACGAAACGGACTATTTAACTTGTATAGAATCTACAGTCGACTTATACATAGGTAATACCTAAAAAGACACAAGTTTTGATCTTAAAATAAAAATCGACTTGAACACAAATATATACGGTAGCTCTCTAGATCAAATGGCTTCATGCTTTGTCTGGAGTAATTTCCATTAAAAAAAAAATGAAGACTTGACCAGAGAGAGAGGTTAGTTTAGACGTCAACTAGCAAACCGCATTGCCTGCTCGTAAAATACGCTTAAATATGATATTTTGATTAATGCAAAATTCATATTTTTTATTATACTATATTGGACCCAATATACAATAATGGTTTAAAAAGTTAAAAAAAAAAAGAATGACTCGAAACCAAAATGTTTAGCTTACGATTTACTTTTCCCTTTGACATTAATCCCTGAGTTATGAAGACATGTTTGCTACAACGCTAAAAATTAAAACACGGACCAATAGCTATTACGTTATGCATGCATATTTGTAATGCCGTCGTTGCACCTAAAGAAATGGAATTTTCCAGGTGACGGTCGAACGACGGCATAAAAATATGAATTTTCTAACTCAAAGTCAGTAATAGTCCCCTTAATTGTTCTTTCATTTCATTGTGTCTTATTGTTGTACTAGCAGGGAGATCCGCCGTTGCCCGGGACTGAATGATGATCAACGAATGTTTCACACTCCTATATTTTTATTATCATCGAAATGGGTAAAATTGCTCATTTTTCGATCAAATCGATATATTGCCTGCTTTATCGCGGTGCACCGGGAGGAAGCTTCACATGCCTTCCCAAATGACTTGATTCACAAAACATTGTAGTCTACATTGCACTGTAGAGAACCTACTGTTGATTTTATAAAATTATTTTTTTTATATATAATGACTTAAGTTTAAAATGCAAAAGTCGAGTATCATGGTTCAATTGTGCTCTAAACAGAAACATTCATTTCAAACGCGCCCCTGTCATATCAAAGAGCCTACTGTTGGTTTTATATGCTGAGCCTTTAGAGTTGTATGGTAATGAAACTTCTCAAATGCACTTGTGATGTTAGGCTGTATAAGGTGTTAACGTTGGTCAAAATCGCCTGTTCCTTCTTTTATTGGATTTTTTCGATTATTGATAATCGATACTTATTAAAGACATTCCAATACAAAACCTATCTAAGAATACTGCCAAGTACATTAAGTATGTTCATGTGAAATTTCATAAAAGCCGGCACAGCCGTTTTCGAGTCCATAGGGAATGAGCTCACTCACACAAAAAGTTCCTTTTATATAATAGTATAGATAGAGATAGAGATGGGGAGGCTTTTAACTGTTCAAACAAAACAGTATCAAGTGGTTGTCCTTATTTGTCTCCCCCACATGGGTAGCATTATAAGTCGGTTTCTAATGCTTTTATTAGTGGAGCCAAGCATCATCATCATCATCAACAGCTTTGTATCACTACTATTATATAAAAGTCACTTTGTGTGTGTGTGTGTGTGTGTGTGTGTGTGTGTGTGTGTGTGTGTGTGTGTGACATTGGTCAAAATCGCATGTTTCATCAAATTTTTTCAATTATTGATAATCGATACTTATTAAAGACATTCCGATACATAGCCTATTTAAGAACACTGCCAGGCACATTAAGTATCTTTGTGTGAAATTTTATAAAAGTCGGCCCAGCCGTTTCCGAGACCATAGGGAATGAACTCACACAAAAAGTTCCTTTTATATAAAAGTAGATAGAGATAGAGATGGGGGGGGGTTAACTGTTCAAAAGTATCAACTTTTTACTATTTACTTGTCTCCGCCACATGGGTAGAATTAAAAGTTGGTTTCTAATGTTTTTATCTGTGGAGCCAAGCATCAGCATCATCAACAGCCTTGTATCTCTATTATTATATAAAAGTCACTTTGCATGTATGTGCAAGTTCCTTCCTCATAGGTTCCGAAACAGCTGAGCCTATCTTTTGCAAATTTCACACAAAGTTAATTTATATGTCTGGCAGTGTTCTTAGATATGTTTTGTACAGAAATTCATCTGATAAACATCAAGAATCGAAAAAATCGGATCTTAAAAATAGCTTTTCTCTCTTATAGATTAAAAGAATAATTTTTACAGGGGGGAATATTTTACGTTACACCGGCAAAGGGAGATAATAAAATTTCAGCAAATCATTTCTTCTTAAAAAAAAAAAAACAGATTTATTATAATCTGGAGATATAACTTAGTATCAGAGAATTCGACTACAGATCGAATGATCCCCCAGTTCAAGCCCGGGTGTACCTCACCATTTTATTTTAATTTATTCTTATCAATGAATTCAATTTACGATAAAAGAAGAGTTACCATTTAAAATCGCCACAAATCATTTTTTTGCATATTTTAAAATTAAACATTAATCAGAAGTGACTTTTCCAAGGCATTCATCGTCAAGCCCAAAAATCAGCTGACATAATATTGTAAACAAACACAGACGGAATTTGATGAACGACATTGTCATTATTATCGTTTTATTTACTTTTTTTTTTTTTTGCAAATTAATCCACCAGGCAAAATATTCCTTGTAATATATAATAATCAATAGAGGATTGATTCTATAATAATACATACGCAATGGAAAAATGATGGAATTCTTCTATCGATCCAGTAGATATCTCACCACTGATGGAATTCTCTACCTATATAAGAGCCAGGTACGTCCAAGGATGTAGTATTGTTGCCAAATCTGGACAGGAGCTGCTGGAAAGATCTTATCCTGCCTTGCCAGAGTTCAAAATAGACTTTGTAGCCTAGTGGGAGATGGCTTGTTCTCTTCCCTACAACCTCTTTCTCACAGAAGAGACATTGCGAGTCTGTCTCTACTTTATCGTTATTTTCATTGCAAATGCTCGCCTGAGTTCCAATCTATGGTCCCTCCTTGCCAGACTTTCACAAAAAGAGGTGGCTTGTTACTTTTAATGCATCAAAAACCAAGCTTCTATTTTTACATCATCAACATTCTGATGCCCATCTGGCATTAATTGAAATGAATGGCTCTCGTCTTGAGGAGGCCTCATGTTTTGACAAGCTTCTGGGTTTGACCTTTACTCCCGATCTGAAATGGAACTCATTTATCAAATCCATTACCAAGGTCACTGGAAAAATGGTGGGATCCTTCTACCGCTCCAGTAGATATCTCACTCCTGATGCAAATCTTTACCTATATAAAAGCCAGGTACGGCCAACGATGGAGTACCACATCTGGGCAGCTTATCCTGCCTTAACAGAGTTCAAAATAGACTTCGTAGCTTAAATGGGGGATGCTCTTTTCACTTCCCTGCAACGTTGCAAGCCTGTCTCTGCTTTATCGTTATTTTCATGGCAAGTGCTCATCTGAGCTTCAATCTATGGTCCCCTCTCACCCAAAACCACTATCAATAATTTCCCACACTCTTTATCTGTGCCTAAACCTAAGTGTAGATTCCATGAACAAAGCTTCTTTCACAGAACTGCACGCTTGTGGAACTCTCTTCCAATTGTCTGCTTTCCAGCTGATTACAATCTGATTGTCTTCAAGTTCAATGTAAACAAGTTCTTAATGAACCATCTCCCTAAGTAATCCAATTTACAAAATTCCCACTACTTATGTTTACTATGCTATAATCACATTGACTAATGTATACCCATTAACCCTTATCCTCGAGTGGCCCCCTGGCCTTGATAAGTGGTGATTCCTTTCTAAAAAAAAAAAAAAAAAAAAGAAACTAGCTGAAATCACTATCAATTTCCCCCACTCTTTATCCATAGCTAAACCTGAACAAAGTTTATTTCTTAGAACTGCACACCTGTGGAACTCTCTTCCGTTTGCCTGCTTTCCAGCTGATTACAAATGGTCGTCTTCAAGTCCAATGTAAACAAGTTCCTGATGAGCCGTTCCTCTTAAGTAAACCAATTTACCAAATTTACATTACTAATGATTCCTATGATATTGTCCTATTGACTACTGTACACGCTTTAATGTGAATCTATCCAAATCAAGGATGATATTCAAGAACTGTTCTGCATGTTTATTTTCCAAATATTGGATCTTATCTCATTTCATCTTGAATCCCGTGGGTCTCACATTATGCCTAATTATAGGCGCCATCATTCCCACTGAATTTATGAACATTCATAGATCCTTCCAAAGGAACAATGAACTAACATTCTGACAATAGGAATTCGAACTAAAGGCTCCATGCGTATGGAAGCAAATCGGGCCACCGTTTTGCAAAAGGACTATGCCAGAACCAATAATTCCCCCCACTCTTTATCTGTGCTTAAACCTATACATAGATTCCATGCACAAAAAAGCTTCTTTCTTAGAACTGCACACCTGTGGAACTCTGTTTTGTTTACCTGCTTTCCAGTGTGAGAAATTTCCATATACGACCGCCATCGTGGTTGTTTAGGCCGGCCACACTTCTAAGCCGTGATTGGTTTAAATTTGAATGTATCAGGTGTACCTCACCATTTTATTTTAATTTATTCTTATCAATGAATTCAATTTACGATAAAAGAAGAGTTACCATTTAAAATCGCCACAAATCATTTTTTTGCATATTTTAAAATTAAACATGCCACCTTTTTGTATTCATGCGTTTATTTTTCAGTCTGAGAAAGAACACGGAACGATACAGACTCAAACCAGCGGTTCCCTTACTAGGGAGCCAAGACAATTCCTTACATAGACACCAAACAGTCGGTGAATGAAGGACATATCTTTACAAGCAGAGACAACTTATTTTGCTGAACCTATTCAGATCCAAGATGACATTCAAGAAACTCTTCGTCATGTTATGCAAATATTGGATCTTATCGTATTTCATCTTGAAGCCCAAGGGGCTCACATTGTGCCTGATTATAGGCGCCATCATTCCCAACGTGTTCTCCATGATCTGCATGGATCCTTCCAAAGGAACAATGAACTAACATTCCAACAATGGGAATTTATACTAAAGGCTCCATGCGTATAGAAGCAAATCGGGCCACCGTTTTGCAAAAGGACTTACTAGAAACAAAAAACTTTCATTGCTGTTTTTTGTGAATAAATTTTGAGTTTAAAGGTATGACTTTTGTTTGTGGAATTCATTTTTGCTTCTGCAGGGAGGAAAATGAGAAACGTGAGAAAGAACTTTCTCACACCAGCTGACTATAATATGGTTGTCTTCAAGTCCAATGTAAACAAGTTCTAGATGATCCGTTCCCCTTAATTAATCCAATTTACCAAATTTACACTTCTAACGATTACTATGATATTGTCCTTTTGACTACTTTACACTTTTTAACCCTTATCCTCGAGTGGCCTTTGGGCCTTTATAAGTGGTGATTCTCTTGTAAAAAAAACAAAAAAAACAACAACAACTAAAAACAAACTTGGAAAACCAGAAGAATAAGCGGCCCAAAACAGGAAGTCTTAAAAAAACAGGACTTGAATCTGAGCAGATAGCGTTTGCTGCGATCTTTGAGTCGGTTATTCTTCTTTTTTGTTGCAAAAGGACTTACCAGAATCAAAAAACTTTCATTGCTGTTTTTTGTGAATAAATTTTGAGTTTAAAGGTATGACTTTTGTTTGCGGAATTCATTTGCTTCTGCAGGGAGGAAATTTAGTTGTGTGAGAAAGAAATTTCTTACATTAATCCTTATCTTCGAGTGGCCTCTGGGCCTTGATAAGTGCTGTCTCCTATGTAAAAAAAAAAAAAAAAAATTTGCATAAATTAAAATCTCATGTTTAAGCGTATTGTACGACCGGGCAACGCCGAGCTGCCAGCTAGTACTTACATAATCAGATATTTGTGTTGTTTAAAATAAAATTAAAAAGAAAAACAAGGTTGAAGACTTACTTGAGAATATCGAGGTCTTCGTGGGTAACGTGGACTTTTTCTTTGCAACTCGCTTGCCATCCTAAGATGCAAGTTACTACTGCAATCTGTTAGAAATAAATTAATAAATAAACAAGAGAAACATATTTACCTAAAAGAAAAGAATGATTTCTAAGGTTTTGTTGTTTTGTTTTATGGCATATCAACCCTTTTTAGACTATTTAATGCTGCATGCAGTAATTTTGGAAAAAAAAATGTTTCATGTTTCAAGTTCTTAACATTTTCAAATATTTATGTATAGTGTTGGTTTGGTTGTTTTGTAGCAGAAAATTGGGTACATGCATTAGGCATCTCTAAGCTGTTGTGTAGAACGCCATCATTGTATACATTAATTAGTGACGTCATCATTTTGTGTGTTTACTATAGTCTGGGTCAATTTCTATGGAAGATCATTTATCCAGAAATTTATGAATAAATAAAATGTACAATAAAAAAAAAAATGGATAAAAAAACAATATAAGACAAATAGATTTTTAATCACGAACTACACAGACGATAAAATCAATTTTAACTTGTTCTGTTGATACATATATCTAAAGATTCTACTGCTTACAGGCGTCCATAGTTTTCTCTTTTTTGTTTTTTGGAAAAAAGGTGCAAAATTTGATTATCACCCTTTGTCATTTTAAATAATCAAATCCAAACGATTTTTTTTAGTCGATTTTGCTTTTGCAATTTTTATTATCTCAAGAATCATATATTCTATTATATGAATATATTTTTTTATTATTGAAAGCCTGTATTTAAAAAAATCTGTTTAAACTTCATATCGCGTACTATTTGAAATTAATATCATTTAAAACTTTTTAAAAATAATTATCTTTTAGAATTCTGATTTTTTAGGTTCAGCTTCAGACAGACAGATACCAAATTTCCATTAGTAATAGAAATAATAGTATAGTTTTGGCTTCAGACAGACAAAACTCAAATCTCCATTAGTAATAGAATAGTATATTTATGGCTTCAGACAGACAGATACCAAGCTTCTATTAATAATGGAAGTAATAATATAGTTTTGGCTTCAGATAGACAGATATCAAATCTCCATTAGAAATAGAAATAATAGTATAGTTTTGGCTTCAGACAGACAAAACTCAAATCTCCATTAGTAATAGAATAGTATATTTATGGCTTCAGACAGACAGATACCAAGCTTCTATTAATAACGGAAGTAATAATATAGTTTTGGCTTCAAACAGACAGATACCAAATCTGGGTTTGTATTTCTGTACACACAGATTCGAAAACGTTGTCAAAAAACAAATAGATAACAAATAAATGTTATCAAAGGCAAGATAAGTTACTTTTCTACCAAACTGGATACTTTTGTTTGTGTTTTTATTTAATGTAACATGTTTATTCAACTCGAAAAACATACAGTCTTTACCGAAGTATTGGAAAATTTAAAATGGCGCCCGACTCTCTGTTGAACGCGGTAAGTTTGGGAAAATGAGTTAAAAATAAAAAAACTATACAAAATACTGTTACTCAATATGTTACCGTGACATAGGCTAACATATATTCGGTAGGTTTCTAATAGTATTTTGTACATTTTTTTATTTTTAACTCATTTCCCCAAACTTACCATGTTCAATAGAGAGCCTGACGCCATTTTAAATTTTCCTATACATCGGTAAACACTGTATGTTTTTCGAGCTGAATAAACATGTTACATTAAATAAAAACACTAAAAAATTATCCAGTTAGGTAGAAAAGTAACTTATCTTGCCTTTGATAACATTTATTTGTTATATATTTGTTTTTTGACAACTTTTTCGAATCTATGTGTACAGTAAAACAACCCCCAAATATCCATTAGTAATGGAAGTAAAAGCATAGTTTTGGCTTCAGACAGACAGATACTAAATCTCCAATATTTATAGAAGTAATAGTACAGGTCTTACTTCAGACAGACAGATACCAAATCTCCATTCGTAGTAAATTTGGGCTACAATAATATGCATTACAACTGATTTTCTTTTAATCGGATATGAATGATGTTATTTACTTACAAGCCACACCACGATAATTGGTCCAGCAAAACTCCAGATAAACATCGTCTGAGTTGACAACCAACAGCTGAAAAGGAAAAAAATATATATTATAAAATATATCCATAGTATTATGTTTGTATATTCATCTAAAGATAATACTGTCATGTTTCCTAGAGTCAAGCTAAAATTTCGCACTGTAGTCCATATACATCCCAAATTAATTTACACTGAAACTCCTGACCTGACCTGATCCTAAAACACATGAAAGGGTCAAAATTCTAAGCCTCAGCCAACAATATTTATGTACGTCAACATTATCAAGTTTTACATGCAAGTCACCACCACCCCTTTTAAACATGAAACATTATTAACAGAACCGCAGCAAATAAATAAATGAAACAAACAAATAGAGATTAGTTAAGATAATTAATTAATGCTAAATATTAACAAAAACAACATATATAAATAATACTGAGTAACAACACACGCTTTACAGCAATAAGTTACACATCTGAAACAAGTAACAGACCCATCACATAAGTTTGGAAGTCGAACACATGCTTGACGAAGGGAAGATGTCCCGAAATATTGCCTTACAGGTATGCCACCTGACGCAAGTAAGAAAATATTACATGTAAAATATTATATATATATATATATATATATATATATATATATATATATATATATATATATACTAGCATGGGTGCCCTGCGTTGCCCGGGTATTTGGAGGTGTATGTTGAGCAAAAAAAAATAAAAAGTGGTCAATTTTTTAAACTTTGGCCCCTATTATGACCCCTTAAAATTTATTGTTTTGGATTCAAATCAAGTTATTAAGTTAGATCCATGTCCAAGGAACCTATATCTAAAATTTCAAGTGTTTAGACCCAAAACTGATGGAGGAGTTTGGTAGAGTTCTCAAAGGTCAAATCGTTCAACTTTAACCCCTTAATCGCAAAATTTCTGGCCGAAAATCGATTACATCGATTTTCCTAAATCTCAGTACCCTGTATATCAAATTTCGAGTCTGTAGACTGAAAATTGACAGAGTTATTGCGAAGGAAAATGTACACAGACACACAGACACGTTCACTTTTATATATATATATATATATATATATATAATCGGTGATGGGATGATTACAATATTTTTACCGATTCCAATACAATTACTGATTTCTTACTAAATTCCCGATTCCAAGGCAATTTCTGAGTCCGATTAGTTATAAATCGCTTTATATTTACATATAGAGTTGTTATTTTCCCCTGATTACCGTAAAAACACTGTGCATGTATTTTCCCACTGTGAAAACACACTTATGGGAGATGGTTTATAAATTTTAGTTTTGTGTTTTATTTTCGTAAACTGTTTTGGCAATTTCCGGTACTAACAGTTTAGTGTCCCAAATTATTTATTGCAAAATACGTTTCTTTTTTAGTAAATGGAAGTTATCCCCCTTTAGACAATCCACCTCTAAAGCAGAAGCACCTCATCATAGAATATATATACTTACAATTGCGGTGTTCCGTATTGATCTGTATAAAGTCCAACAGCGAGTCCAACAATAATACCAGGAATTACTGGAAAATAAAAAAGAAACAGAAAGAAATAATCAATTTCTGCGTTTATTGTACAGAAAGTACTGTCATCCTCTTCCTTATACAATGAACTAACGATGATAATGATGACATTAGCCTCAAAGAACATGACAGTAGTACGAGTACATACGGGCCGTTCCCTGTATACATTACAAGCCAGTTATCCAGCTTGTAACTATCTATTGCATTGTTCACTTATATTAATAAAAAAAAACTTTTATATATGTATGTTGGCTGTTCGAGTTAACATTATTTCTCTCCCCATCTCACTGTACAGTAATTTAAAACAAAGATCAAATTGAATAAATCTCCTCTGTCTTCCAACAATTTTGTATTAACTTAGACGTTTTTCAAGGTATGGAGGAACTTATTTGTAGGCGGCATTTCCTCAGTCTGGCAGGATTTCAGACACAGAGGTGTGGTAGAGAAATTAACGGCAACCCCTTCCTTATATAAACAAAAAAAACCTATCCAGATTAGTATATTAACGACGACTATGCTAGCCTCTAGTACAGCAGTAGTAAAAGCGTTTTATATTTTGAGAGTAAACAAACTAGTATATAATTTGGTTAGGTTTCAGACCTTTGGCACGACTATCAAGGACTATAAAAAGGGATGCATAAATTGTTTCATTCTTTTTTTTTTATATATATATAACTTTATTTTACATTTTAACTCAACAAACAAAAGAAGTTGTAGCATTACCTCCCTTTCTCAAATACAATTACACAGACACTCACCAGAGGGGTTTATCATAGCCGAGTTATCTTCCCTGTGGTGCTGATGTCAAGGACTATAAAAGGAATGCACAGATTGTATCATTTTCTTTTTCGTTCTTTTAATCATTTTCTGCACAAAAAGAAAAATCACCACACTATTTTCACACGTTTCCATTTTTTAAAAATTTTTCTAGATATTTTTACATTTTCCATAAGAGCTCTGTAGGCCGGATTAAAGACTTTGTCATGCCAGATCTGGCTTGCACACCATAGTTTGGAGACCTCTGATTTAGAATTTTATTTCACGTCTTTGCGCAGCAAAAAAACAAAAAACAAAACAAAAAAAAGTTATTGTATTACCTCCCTTTCTCAAATACAATTACACAGACACTCACCAGAGGGGGTTATCAGAACCGAGTTATCTTCCCTTTGATGCCTGACGACGCTAATATCAAGAACTATAAAAGGAATGCGCAGATTGTATCATTTTCTTTTTCATCCAGAATTTCATTTTAAGTCTTCGCTCAGCAAACAAAAGGAAAAAGTTACGAAAAGGATTAACGTTAAATGTTATAAAAGAGTTCCACACCATGAGTGAGTTGGACACGGTGGGTGCGCTTGGCTCTTTATGCTTGTGTTGACAAAATCAAACCGCCATAAAAATCTAACTGCCTTAAATGTGGGAAAAATATATAAGTAGTCCACTGGAAGTGCAAACCACACAGTGTTCTCATTGGATAACAAATCAATGACTCTACATAGAAATATTAGCTTAAGGAAAAAAATAGACCATTAAAATTGTTGTGGTGTGTCCACCCTATGGATAATAATGAACCCTTCCACCTACTCTAAGGACCAGGAGAACAAGTCTCCCTGCTTTAGCACGCAAGTCATTCACATCAGGCATGCATACTTGACAGTCGGACTGACGTATAACCACATACTTTATTTGTTCTATTTAGTTTTATGTTCAATATATTTTGTTTTTACCGAATACTACTGATGGGACGATTCTAATATTTTCCTCGATTCTGATACAATTACCGATTTCGATTCTTTTAAAATATTAAAATATTTTTTTTTTTGGGGGGGGGGGATCGGATTATCGTAAATACCTGTGTAATGTATGCCTATATTTTTCGAAACGTAAAAATACACTTGTGGGTAGGAGAGAACAATAGATTTTAGTTTAAAATATATAATTATTATTTTATTCATTAGTAATTGAAAGAATCGTTTTGGGTATCAGAAAATTGATACAAATTTTCCCAATACCGATTCTGATACCCTAAAAAGCTCCGATTTTTCTGATGTCCGGTTTCAATTCCAATTAATTGTCCAACACTACTGAATACCCAGTTATATATTTATTCCAAATAATTACGGGAGCACAACAAAAACGTAATCACTACACGTTCAATAATGATGGGAGGCAAAAGTTCTGCGTTAGAAAAATCAGGAATTAAATACTTACCATAACCGACCAGATAGTAGAACTTCATCGAGCCAGTGTTGATGTCTCGAATCTCAGTAAGCATACGGTAGATGTGTAAAACTTCGATGAAAAGCCACGCAAACGAACTGATGTAGAAGTAGTGTAAAAATATTGCAATGATGCGACACAAGATCTAAAAAAAAATATAAAGATGTTTATTTGAAGCATTGCATATACTATCTCTACTCATATGCAAATGTGGTATTTTGGCGACTGCAATGATTCTCTAACCAAGAGTAAAATAATCAAATACGATTCTGAGATTCCACTTTCTCACTTAAATGCA
>NC_136517.1:84345994-84355994 GCF_053919585.1 Euprymna scolopes | reverse complement strand
AAATTTTTAAAACTTTCTTCCTTCTTTTTTATTTTCAACTTCACCATTATGGACCTTATTTCATATGGATATAAGTGCGAACAGTGGTGAAGCATAATATTTTATTTCGTTATTTCTGAGGGAGGATGCACACAAGCAATGTTAATCAGAAATAAATTGTTTATTGAGTTAATATATTTCATGCGTCTTGCAATCAAAAAAACATCGTTTTTCTTATTGATGTTTTAAATTTTTCAACTGATCGCATGTGCCAAAATGAATATACTTACATATATTAGTGTTGGGACGATTAAACGAAATCGGTAAAAAATTTGTGCCTATTTTCCGATGCCCAAAACGATTCCTTTAATTATCTTTCTTTTATCTGATTTTGTTTAAAACAAAATCTTCGACTGCTGGTAGTGATAAGATATCATAAATATTAATTGATTTTAAATTAACGCTAAAACTAAAATCCATAGGTCACTCCCCCCCTTCCACAAGAGTCTTTTTATGCTTGAGAAAATATCGGCACCTTTAACGGTAATCGGGTAAAATAACTTTATAGTTAAATATGTAGAGATTTATAATGAATCGGAATCGGAAATTTAGTAAGAAATCAGGAAAAAATATTGGAATCGTCCCATCACTAATATATATATACATACACGCACACACACATATATATATATATATATATATATATATATATATATATATATATATATATATATATACATACATAAGTTAATTTTGTTATTGTTTTAATTAGTGATAATAGCAACATGGTAAGACCGTCTTTTTATGCAATTTTATTTTCTAGGTGATAGAGTTTATTCCCTTGCACGTAAATGCCTGCATTATGTGGCCCCTTTTAACATAGTGCATTTTGATATATATATATATATATATATATATATATATATATATATATATATATATATATCACAAATAAATGACAAAAGTCTATATTCCAAAGTTGACACGCACAATTCTTGACAGTAACTGTTTCGTAGCAAAAAATCATTCATTTACTTATTAAATCAATCACTGAATTTATTTCGCCCTTAACTCATCAGAAAGAAAAAGCACTTATCAATTTCAAAAGAAAATAAATGCATCTGGGCATGATTACAAAATCCGAAAATTGGGAGAGAGGTTACCTTTTTTTCGTTTTGCATTTTAGTTTTTTAACTTTTTTTTCTTCTAATGAGTTAACGGCGAAATAAATTCAATACTTGACATAATTACATGAATAATTTTGTGCTACGAAACAGGTGCTGTCAAGAATTGTGCATGTCAATGTACTTAAGGAAATAAACGTTAAGATGGTCAGCACCTTGAAATTTGGAATACAGACTTTTGTCATTTATTTGTTATATGTTCTGTAGTTACATTAAGCTTCATAAATTGAAGGATTGGTATAAATAAAATGTGAAATTTAATTGTAGAAACATGTTTCCACACACACACACACACACACACACACACACACACACACACACACACACACACACACACATCGATTAAAAATAATAATGATTGTCTTTGGTTTTGAAAAATAACCTTATAGAAAACAAAGTCATACAAAATCGATATCGGATTCGGTAAATTATATATATATATATATATATATATAATGTATATATATATATATATATATATATATATATATATATATATATCGGTTAAAAATAATAATGATTGTCTTTGGTTTTGAAAAATAGAAAATAGCCTTATACAAAACATAAAAACATGCAAAATTATAGGTACAATTATAATTTTAATATTTCGAGCGATCCTCCCTCTTGCTCAAAAAATAATAAAGTAAATACATGAATGTGAAACTGTTACGAAAAACTGAATATTCTCAACTTTGTGCAGCGTTCAGTCTTTATGGTATTAGTGAGTGTACATGAAGTTTTTCTATTAAATAGCAAAGAAGACCATTGTTTCTCCTAAACCTAACTATTGTTTCTCTCTCTCATAGAAAATTGAAATAAAATCAATCGACACTGGATTACACTGAGAAGAACTACTACTCAAGATTTCCTACCGAAATTACTCTATCCTTCACGAATCCAGCACACTAACATATATATTTGCATATTTTGGCAGCAAGTCATTATTCAAGTACATCTGATTGAACACGATAGATTTAATCTTTTTACCGATTTTTTTTGGATATCTTTTCAATTTGCAGAGCGGTCTTTTTTATTTTGGCTGGCATGTTATATATATTGCGCGCCATAATATATAACATGCCAGCCAAAATTAAAAAAGACTGTTCAGCAAATTGAAAAGGTATCCCAAAAAATCGGAAAAAGAAATAACTCTATCGTGTTCAATCAGACGTGCTTGAATAATAGATATATCTATATATAGCTATAGAAGTGAAATTGTCTGTGTGTGGGTGTGTGTGTCTGTGTGTGCACATTGACCTACCAAACTGCTTTGTCAATTTTCAGTCTACAGACTCGAGATTTGACATAAGGGGTATTGAGATTTAGAAAAATCTTTATAATCGGTTTTCAGGCAGAAATTTGGCTGTCAAGGGCGCATAGTTCAACGATTTTACTTGGAAAATTCTACTAAACTCCTCCGCCAATTTTGGGTCTAAACACTTGAAATTTTAGATGTAGGTTACTTGGACATGGATCAAACATTTTAATTTTATTTTAGCCCAAAACAATAAATGCTAATGGGTCAAAATTGGGTTCAAAGTTAAAACAAATTTGACCTTTGCGGTCTCTAGTAAACTAGTCAGCCAATCTTGGGTCTAAACATTTGAAATTTTACATAAAGGGTATTCAGACATGCAGCAAGCTTTTTAATGAGTTTTTGGGCGAAAATTTGGCTGTGAAGAGGTCAAAGTTGAAAGAGTTGACCTTTGCAGACTCTACCAAACTCCTCTGCCAATTTTGGGTCTAAAGACTTGAAATTTTAGATCTAGGTTACCTGGACATGATTCAAACTTTATATATATACATACATATATATATATATATATATATATATATATATATATATATATATATAATGGTTGTATAGATTGGATTCCTAGAGGTAAATCCAATGAAACTCGTGTGATTATTAAAAAGTGCTTAATGAAGGACAGAGCTGATATATAGTCTGCTTATTGTACAAACAAGTGGAATCCTAATTCAAGGAGACCATCTCATCAGACCAAAACAGGGGGCGATATTAAAAAAAAGAATTGATATTGAAAAGAGGGTTAAGGATTCTCTTTTCAATATTGCCCATTTTTTCTGATGAGGTGGTCTACTTGAATTACGATTCCACTGAAACATGTATGCACATATGTAACCAATAATATTTGTATAATAAACTATATATATATATATATATATATATATATATATATATATATATATATATATATATATATATATTAGTGGCAGCTTATTTCATTTCCTGATATGCTCAACCCAAGATTGGGAACATATATAGTCATCCACATACAGTACTGTTTCCCTGTATCACAGTAATTCAATGCAACTAGACTAGCAACTACCTCAAGCCAGAATTGAAACCTAGGCGACAGTCAGCACTTCTAACCGTTGTGCTATTTGCTCACTGCTAAGGTGGCTATGTGAAATTACAATGATCAAACATTTTCCACATACCTAAGCTCTATTTGTTTATACACAGAGCATTGCATAATACGTTAGTGGCAATTTGTTATTTCAATATGTTCAACCCAAGATAGGGAGCATTTATAGTTATTCACACACAGACTGTTTTGCTGTATCACAGCTCTTCAGTGCAGATAGATTAGCACCCATCTTGAGCCAAGCATCGAACCTACAACCATCTAGTTTTTATGAGCAGTTCTACCACATAAGCTCTTGGATTGGTGCTCGTAAATGATTTATCCAAATGTTTTTTATATAAACATTGACAGGCAGATTTAAGTGCTTCACTTTTATTAATTTAATAGCATTTCAGTCCGGCGTTGCTCGGGTGTTTGGAGGCATATGTTGAGCAAAAAAAAAAAAAATAAATAAATAAAGCGGTCATTTTTTTTTAATTTGACCCCTATTATGACCCCTTAACATTTATTGTTTTGGGCTCTAATCAAGTTATTAAGTTAGATCCATGTCCAAGGAACCTATATCTAAAAATTCAAGTGCTTAGACCCAAAATTGGCGAAGGAGTTTGGTAGAGTTCTCGAAGGTCAAATCGTTAAACTTTAACCCCTTAACAGCCAAATTTCTGGCCGAAAACCGATTATAAAGGTTTTCTCAAATCTCCATACCCTGTATATCAAATTTCGAGTCTGTAGACTGAAAATTGACAGAGTTATTGCATAGCAAAATGTACACACACAGACACACACAGAGACATGTTCATTATATATATATATATATATATATATATATATATATATATATATATATATATATATATATATAGATTTATTTATTTATTTATTGTCCACAAAGAGCCTTGTATTACATTAAGTAAGCACTTGGCCTTTTTGGTCAAGATCAAAGTGTAGTATCTGTTCTTCAGATGCTGCACTTCCATTTCTTGTTCTCCTTCAGTGGAGGATCAGTCCTTCACGACTGAGACAATTTTTTTATTTTTGTACCTTTTCTCCACGTTAAAAAACGACCCTGGTGTCTAACTCTGTCCCGTGGGGAGGCATAGTAAATAGGTGCATTAAGTAAGCAGCAGACGAAATCATTTAATAAGAGTTCTCTATTCAAGAAGTGGGGGGAGGGGGCTTATAATTATTCTGAATAACTTTTTCGATGTGTAATATTTCATCATATCTTAATTAAAGTCAGAATTAATTTTTTGTTATTGAAAAAAAAAAATGTGTTAGCAAATGCCGTTCATTCATTGATGTTAAATGTCGAAACAAGTTTTAACTTCAGAAATGATGCATCTTTTTAATTAAAAGGTTAGCACTTTAAAAAAGTCCATGCAAAAATAGAAAAAAATATAGAATAATTTTTTTTTTATATTATTCATTTTTATTTTCCCCTAAATCTTAAAAGTAGATTTTCTTGTTATTCTTTTCGCTGGCGAGAATTAAGACTGTCGTTCCTGGTGCCTGATGGGAAGGTCAGCAGACATTGAACTGAAAATAAACGATTTCAAATCAGTGAACAGACTTTTTTTTTTTTTTATAGAAAGACCCACAACTAAACTTGATTAAAAATGTATTAAATTATTTTAAAGTCGATCTTGAATTCTGTCAAGGCAAGAATGTGACAACAGTAATCCGTCTTAGAGAATTACAACAGGATATTTTGAGAATAATAGTATGATCCAACTATTTTTCTCAGCCACTTTAGTTTGATTGTTTAATTAATATGTTTTTATAATATGTTTATTATTGTTTATTCTTGCTTATCATATGTTTTATGTTTTTATTATATGTTTTTATTATTTCAACCTCGGAGAATTGTACTTAAATCATTGCAAGTTGGAGACAGATCAATAAAATTATCCTGCCGATCTCGTCAGACAATCTAAGCAAAAAAAAAAAAATTTTTTTGCTTATACCTCATATATATATATATATATATATATATATATATATATATATATATATATATATATATATATATATATATACTAGCCGTTTGCCCGGTGTTGCCCGGTCATAAAATATGCATAATATATAGAATAAAAATTTGGTACGTGGGGGTCATCAGGTTGTTAACTGTTTCTATTACATAGGGTCTGAGCATAAAAATCGACCAAGCCGTTTATGATTCCATAGGGAACAAATTCACACACAAACAAATTCCCTTTACATATATATAATATATTTATTTAATTAATACAGAAACTGAGGCATGTGCATGCAAGTATTAGGTTTTTCGAAACAATTCACTTCTTGTACGTAAAAAAAAAAATGCTCGAGCTGAAATCGAAACCAAAACCTAAACACACTGAGTCAAGTACGATAACCATTTGTCCAGCTTGACAGGATCTTTGAAGGTGTTTTTCAAACCTACTCATTCTTAACATAAGGAATCTATAATGAGAATGATTCATGCATGTGCATTCGTGAAACAGGTAACAGATAAAAATCCGAAGACACCCATGTACCAAATTGTAAATTTTGACGCCTTAGCAATAGTTTTTTTTTGTTTTATGATAAAAATAGATTAAAAAGTTTTCAACATGTCAGAATACCCTATATACTAAATTTTAAGTCTGTAGTTCAAAAATTCGTTGACTATATAGGTTGAGAATTGTCCTCATACACACATTCCCACTTATATATGTATATATAAGCAACGATGAACCTGGCCAGCACCTGTACTAGGCGCGATCGTAGAAATTTCCAGGTTGGTATCTGGGGGTATATTTAATTCACTGAGGGAGATGAACCCCCAAATAAACTCGCCTGGTGGGTAAGTGACAAGGGTGTACTCCACGTAATGGTGTACTGACAACCTGCTGCAAGATACCTTCCTGAACCTGCACGTCAAACACATATTAGCCGTAGCGAATGGTGACATCTTAAGTGTGTGCTACGAAGCTGCACCTTGTGAATTACCTAAAACACTTCGTAGCCAGGCTGGCTCGATCATAGTTAGCAAAATGTATATTCGTATCTGAGTTCTGTCACTGACAAGATATATATCTATATATATAAATATATATTATTATTTACTATAATAATCAAATACCTACAGGCACTAGTGCTTCATCCTTTCAGGAATCTTCAGTGCAGGGTGTCATGATTAACACCAATCGACAGATTCGAACCTGGTAACATGAGTTAGCAAAGACCGTATCCAATGGGCTACCATTAACCGCGAGAAATAACGTTGAATTTAAACATTTTATTTTTAAATGTTTTTTATGTCAATCACAGTGATCTAATTGTTAATACGATGATCTATGCATAATATATATATATATATATATATATATATATATATATATATATATATATATATATATATATATTTTTTTTTATTGTTATATAAACATGCTCACATCCCGCTGCTACAAATAGCCACTTGTTTCAAGCAAACAACAGATATCATCAGGCAGCGACTTGACTATTCAAAAGTTCAATGAATAGTCAAGTCGCTGCCTGATGATATCTGTTGTTTGATTGAAACAAGTGTCTATTTGTAGCAGCGGGATGTGAGCATGTTTATATAACAATAAACAAGTATTATCAGCCCTTTTTATTGAGCACTATCTAACAACCTCGTTGAATTCATTAGTCCATTACTTTTGAATATAAAAACCCGAGTATATATATATATATATATATATATATATGGTAAAACTGGTAATTAGTAAAAACCTGAAGAGAGTGCTCAATACTATTGTAGAGCAAATATGTGTTTTATTTTTTTATTACCGTTTTTTTTTGTTTGGTTACATATGTTTCGAATGTTGGATCATGTTTATGATCTAACAGCCTCGTCAGACCTTCTGACAAGGCTGTTAGATCGTAAACACGGTCCAACATTCGAAACATATGTAACCAAACAGATAAAACGGTAATAAAAAAAAATAAAATAAAACACACATACACACATATATATAACTAGCGGGGTGCCCGACGTTACCCAGGTGTTTGTAGGTGTGTGAAAAAAAAAAGTGTTAGTAGTCAGGCAGACTTGAACCGATAATGTGAAGGCAGAAAAGAAAGTGAAAGAAAATCTGACATCTTACCGCTATGCTATGACGTGACAGGAAGTGAAAAGCGTTTAAATTTAGCGATGTCAACCATCATGCCATAGCAAATAGCGAAATGAAATCACGCACTTAAGTTTGGCTGTAGACCAGTTAAGCTTTCAGCTTTCTGCCGTATTTGTTTCCTCACGACGTTGTGGAAAACCAGTTCCTCCTAAAAAGGGGGAGCTGTGGCAGTGTCCAAATGAATAGCAATTGTCTGATATGAAGGGTTTCCCCCACATTTATCAAAGCTAATTGCCTTCTGGATGTCCCAGATGGGAAGGCCAGGCGTTTGTGTTTTTACATTCGATCAGTTTCGCTTTTATACGAAAAAGACAAACACTGGAAACGAGGGAATTTTTTTAAACTCAATCAAAATAAATATAGGGACAACGTCCGTTTGCAAAGCTGAAATATTATAATCTAAGAAAGTATAAAGAGACTTCTCCAAAATAATAACCTTGTTGAGAAGCCCGGCAAAAAAATCTTTTCGTGGCTGTTTTGCCTTTTATATATATATAGACTAGCTTTTTTCTTTTACATGGTTGTCACCACTTATCAAGGCCCTGAAGCCACTTGGGGATAAGGGTTATTGCGTGTACAGTAATCAATGGGATAATATCGTAGTAATCGTTAGCAATGGAGATTTGATAAAGTGTCTTACTTAAGGGGGCAGTTTATCAGAAATTTGTTTATGTTGGACTTGAAGACATCCAAGTTGTAGTCAGGTGGGAAACAGGCAAGCGGAAGAGAGTTCCACAGGCGTGCACTTCTAAGAAAGAAGCTTTGTTCATGGAATCTACGTTTTGATTTAGGCACAGTTAAAGAATAGGGATAATTATTGACAATGGTTTCAGCTAGATGAGTGTTTTTCATGAAAGATTGGCGAGGGGAGACCAGAGATTGGAGCTCAGACGAGCACTTGTCATGGAAATAACGATAAAACAAAATCAGGCTCGCAACGTCTCTTCTGTGGGAGGGAGGTTGCAGGGAAGAGAAAAGGGCATCCCCCACTAAGCCAAGAAGTCTATTTTGTGGCATGGGTGCCCGGCGTTGCCTGGTTGTTTGTAGGTGCAGAAGAAAAAGAAAAACAAAAAAGTTTTAGTAGGCAGATAGGGTCGAACCCGAAGCCTTGAAATGAATAACCTAATAATTTACTTTGACGCTACGAGGGAAGCGGAATTGTGAATGGTTGAAATTAAACGATTAAAAAGTTAAGTGAGATGTGTGTAAATTTAATGAGGTCAAACATTACGCCATAGGGGAATGAAATCCCCGCACTTAACTTTGGTTGGTGAAAACCAGCTCTCTATAAAAAGGGGAGTGCCCAAATGAATAGCAAATGTGGAGTTTTGGCCACATTGATCAAAAGCTCATTGTTTTCTGAACGTCCCTGGCACTTTTGCCAGGGAAAGTTGTTTGCTACCGATTTAGCCGAACAAACACGCAGAGAAGGAGAAATACCGCGAAAATAGCGCGTAAAACTCGTTCAAATAAAAGATACACACAACCTTGTTTTATAAATCGGAGATATTATAATCTAAGTAGTATATAAAAAGTTCTAAGAAACAGTCACCCCCACCCGAGCGCCCCCCCCAAAGCCTTGGCCGGACATGCACAAAAAACGCACTCACTAACACACATTGTGCCTTTTATGTATATATATATATATAGATAGATATATATATAGATAGATAGATAGATTATTCCAGGTTAATATTTTGTAGAGATAAAACAACCAATGAATTATGATCAAAGTTCATACAAGAGTGCTCAATACTGAAGTAGGACAAGAGATATACTTTCTATTTGTTTTGACATAAGCATTAATATTTCACTACACATACATGATCATGTTTCGGTCAGCCAGTTACAAGTAACTAGAGACCTCTTCAGGCGATATTGCTTATGCAAATTAAAAACTCTACTTTTGTACAAGCAGTATTGCTTAAAAAGGTCTCTAGTTACTTGTAAGTGGCTGACCGAAACATTCTCATGAATGTGTAGTGACATATAACTGCTTATGTAAAACAAATAAAAAGTTATACATATATATGTGTGTGTGTGTGTGTGTGTGTGCATATATATTTATATATATATATATATATATATATATATATATATATATATATATATATAAATATATATAAATATATATATGAGAATGATGGAAATAGTATTCCGACGAAATAGATATAAAAATAAAAAGGAACAAACCGAGTTATGTGTTCATCAACGTTTCGTCTTTATTTCCAGAAGAAGTCTCGAAATAAACACGAAACGTTGCTGAACACATAACTCGGTTCGTTCCTTTTCATTTCTCTCTCTATATATG
>NC_136517.1:84320994-84343494 GCF_053919585.1 Euprymna scolopes | reverse complement strand
ATTTCTATAACATAAACAATGGGGAATCAACAAACTGTTATATTCCTAAATACTTAGGAAATAAAGACAAACGTGAGTTACACCGAGTGGTATGTGTAATGGGGTTTATTTATAATACAGAAACGTAAGGCTGCTCGCCTAAGGTAAATAGAAGTACATAGTAACAAGTATGGGGAAGAAAGTCTGATAATCAACACGTAAGACTATCCGTCTTACTGCGACTGCTTGTCTGCCGCTGTCTGCCGCTGTCTGCCAAACAGTCCAATATATATATACAGTTTGTAACCGGTGTATAGCCAGTTATGTTCCTTCACAACACCTCCCCCTGAAGCTGAAATCTTCCTGATTTTAGCTTAAATACCTCTTCCTTTTAGGGTCAGGGCTTAATCTCCTGGTAACTTTTCTCTTTCTTGCGCTTTTCCTTCTGGTCAGCGTTACCCGGGGTAAAGGTTTCTGTCCAGCCCGTATGGTCGGTTCAGGCGAAATATTCATTGTTTGCGGTACACACGCTGGTTTTGGTATATCAAAAATATCGCACAATGTTTCCATTGGTGTCTCTTCCACATTTGGAGACAGTCTGGGACGTATTTGATTTCTGTGTCTTTTGCAGACAAAACTTAATCCTTGGATGGTATAGACCATGCTCCCAATCCTTTTTTTGATAATACCTTCAACCCACTGATTTCGTCCATTTTGAAAATTTTTGAAATATACATTTTCACCTGGGGAGAAGCACTTGGTATTAAGGTTTTCTTTTTTGAAAACTTTCTTTTTCTCTGGTAGCAGCCTATCGAAGACAGATCTTATCTTTCTTGCAAACATTAGCTCAGCCGGGGAAGAATTGACATTATTATTAGGATTTGGTGTCACCCTGTAAATTGCTAAAAATGTTTGAATACATTGTTCGTCTGTGTCCGTAGTAAGATTTTTCTTAAGTGCCCTTTTAAACGTATCTACAAATTTTTCGGCCAACCCATTCGATCGTGGATGGTACACAGGTGTTGTCATATGTAGAATATTTAGTGAGTCACAGAATTCTTTGAATTCATGAGCAGTAAATGCTGTTCCATTATCGCTCACTAAGGTTTTTGGCACTCCAAAACGGCTAAAAATTTCATTAAGCGCACTCACAGTGTTTTTTGCTGTTGGATGTCTAAACTTAAATATTTCTGGCCATTTTGAAAAAGAATCTACAATAATCAAGTAAAAATAACCATTTATAGGTCCCGCATAATCAATATGCAGACGTGACCAGGGTAGGTCCGTCTTTGGCCATGGCGTCGTTTTTACTGGAGGATCTCGAGCTGCTAATTGACATCCTCTGCATGTCTTGACACATTTTTCAACTTCCTTGTCCATACCAGGCCAGTACACATATCCTCTCATAAGGGATTTCATTCTCGAAATGCCCGGATGACCTGTATGAAATTCCTTCAGAATTTTCCTCTGTAACGTTAGTGGAATTACGATCCTCTCACCATACATGAGCACATCTTCACAGATGGAAAAAGGCGTTGTTTGATCTACCTTTTTATTTTTTTTTATCCATCCCAATTGATTTTTCATTTTCTTAATGAAAATGTCATTTACTGCCTCTTTTTTTATTTTTTCGAAAGTTACCGGAAGTTCACGTATCATATTACACATTGAACTTGTACATTCACTTTCGTCTTTAAGCGCAGCAATTACCGTTTCTTCGAAACTTTCGCTTCTTTTAGGGATCAACCGTGATAATGCATCTGCGTGTCCTAACTTTTTTGAGGATACATGTTCCATCTTAAACTGATAGTTTAAGAGGGTTACAGCCCATCGCTGTAATCGATTTGCAGTATGTGTGGGAATGCCTTTCTTTGATCCAAATATGGTAAGTAGGGGTTTATGGTCGGTTTGCAAAATAAAAGATCGTCCATGGAGAAATCGATTGTACTTTGTAATTCCAAATATTATCGACAGCGCCTCTTTTTCAATTTGGCTGTAATTTTTCTCCGCTGCAACCAACGTTCTTGAAGCATGGGCGATAGCTTTTGTCCTACCATCCTCATACTTGTGAAGTAATACAGCGCCAACACCGTAATCACTGGCGTCCGTTGCTAGTATTAGTTCCTTTTCTGGATTGAAATGTGCCAATGCTAAGTCTGACAGTAGACATCTTTTGATATTTTGGAAAGCAGATTCACATTCCTTATTCCAGTTCCATTTAACACCCTTTTTCAGTAACTCGTTAAGAGGAGCTCTTAAATTATGTATGTTAGGGATGTAAATTGCATAGTATTGAACTAATCCCAAAAACGATTTTAATTTTGTCACTGAATCTGGAGCAGGCATCTTTTCAATTGCTTCAGTCCTTTGTGGATCCGGTCTTCGACCCTTTTTGTCGATTATTTGACCTAGATATTTAATTTTTTTCATAAAAAAATCGCATTTTTCTGGGCTCAATTTAAAACCAAATTCCTGTATTCTTTTGAATACTTCTTTTACATGCTTCTTATGATCTTGCAAATTTTCACTTTTAATTAGGATATCGTCAAGGTAGGCCATTGAAAATTCCAACCCTGCCAGCATCGTGTCCATAATTTGCTGGAAAATAGCCGGAGCAACCTTTAATCCAAAAGGAAGCCTCTTTAGCTTAAAAATGCCCTTATGAGTATTTATGCCTAAGTATTTGGAGCATTCATCGCTGATCTTAATTTGCAAGTAAGCATCTGAGAGGTCTATCTTAGAAAAAATTTTTCCTCCGTTAAGCTTAGAGAACAGATCTTCTGCGGACGGAAGGGGATAATTATGGTCCAATAGACAGTCATTTAAACCCGTTGAAAAATCTCCACAGACCCTTATTCTGTTATTTTTTTTCTTTACATACACGGTTGGACTTGCCCAATCTGTGTGGTTAACTTTTTCAATGACTTCCAGTTGTTGAAGTCTATCCAACTCTTTTTCGATTGCGTCCATCGCTGAAAAAGGCACATTCCTTTTAGGTTTGAATACTGGAGTGGCATTTTTCTTTAATTCAAATTTTGCCTCTGTCTTAATACAGAGTCCTAGTCCTTCGGCAAAAACATTGGGAAATTCAGTTTTCAAATCCTTCAGGAAGTCTTCCCTTTGGTTTGCTTTTTCTGCAGTTAAAACGTTACAAAACGAATTTATGGGTTTCTCCCATAAATTAAACAGGACAATCCAATCTACCCCAAACAGGCATGTATTCTTTCCTGGTACGACGTACACTTTGGATTTATGAGTCTGGTTAGCGAATGTCACTTTGCATTTTAATTCTCCCTTGAACTCTAATCTTTTGCCGCACACACTTCTCGCCGTCTTTCTGGTTTTCGTTAATTCAGGTCGACCTATCCTTTTCCATATATCTTCATTTATAATACTAATATCTGCACCGCTATCCAGAAGCAATGTAACCAGATGTCCATTTATCCGAACATCAACATATTTCCGTCTTTCGCAGCTTTTTTCTTTATTCATGCGAAGCGTATTTACATTATCGGTCCCTTGTCTTTTCTTCTGGGCACAGTATGTTCCCTTGTGACCTCTGAGACCACATTCATAACATATTTTGTTCCTAAACCAGCAGGTCTTATTGTTGTGTCTTAAACTACCACAACATTTACACTTTAGCTTTGGGTCTTTGTATCCTTTAAGGATCCTGTGTTCTTGGAACCTGGACTTTCTTGTGGTCCCTTGACTTTTTACTTGCTGCACCTTAAAAATATTTTTCTCTTCAATGCGAGTGTTGTCTTTCTTTATGTTAATCAGACGTTGACACTCTTCAGTGACTTTTTGCAATGTTATGTTAGGATCCGCCTCCATAATTGTTAGGATCCGTGAACGTATATCTTTGTCCCTTGGTGCTGTGAGACCTTGTACAACGATTAAACATTTAAATTGGTCTGCGGAAATTTCATTCAATTTAAATGATTCGCATAAACAGTTCACAGTGCAAGCATATTCTAGATAGTCTTCAGCTTCTGCCTTCTGAATGTTCAAACATTTGTATCTAGAGTGAAATAGGCTATCCCTTTTATCAAATATTTTCGACAAGGTACTAATTGTTTCCTCGAATGAAACCTCCTCCGGTTTTTTTGGTAGAATTAGATTTGCATACTTGGTGTTTTCATCAGTACCCAGTTTTTGTAGTAGCAGGGTAACTTTTTCCTCATCGGTCCAGTCTAAACATCTTTTCGTAAAAATTGTTTCGTATCTTCTGTAGTATGCAGGGAAAGTAACACCAGTATCCGGGGAGTAACGAAATTCCGTTAGTGAATTCGAAATACCCTCGGCAGAAAAATTAGTCTTCTTCCCGGTCGACGTTAGAATTAGCTTTTCTAAATTCTTTTGCTGTGTCGACATTTGTCGTTGTAGTATGTTTGTTTGTTCTTGTTGTGCCTCTAAAGTTTTTTGTGTTCTTTCTTGTTGTTGTTGCAGCTGTTGCTGTAGCTGTTGTTGTTGAATTTGTTGTTGTTGTTGTTGTTGCGCTAAAAATTGTTGAGTCATTTTTGTCTGTTCCTGGATGCTAAGGGCTAGAGCCTTAGTTAACTCTGCTAATTGTTCCATGTTAGCTTCTAGTACAAAAATGTCTTTTCGAATTCTACACAATAATTCCAAAGAAAAATCGTAAATTTACGTATATCGTAAATTAGTAGCAATATGCAGACACAACACGTTTCAACAAAGTTCATCCATAGTAATTCAACAGGCTTTGTAAAATAATTCTTTTTTTTTTTTTTTTTTTTTTCAACAACGTAAGTTCATACACAAAATATTTCTTACTTCCCACGACAAATAGTTCCAATTATTTATATAAAGGCAATAACAAACAATTAATTTTCCAAAAAAAAAAAAATATATGGCTGCCGTTCCCACGTGGCATAAAATGGTACAATAGTCGTTGTATTTATATTTTTTCTTTCGAAACTCGTAATCCTTTAGTGTAGTTTCGAATTCAACTTGCGACCATTTTTTTTTTTTTTTTTTTTTTTTACTTGTCAAAATAAATATAAATTCCACTTTACCTTGAACATGTTTCTATAATTTCTTGTGAGTTCTTTACGAAGAAAAATCCGTACTTTTCGCTACTTTAGGTAGGAAAAATTTTTAAATTCATTGACGCACGTGGTCAAAAATCCTTGTGTAGTTTGTTTTTTTCGTAAAACAAAAAATCCTTGCATTGTACACAGTCCTTGGTACGGTAATTTATCTCTGTTAAGAGAAAGAACATCCTTTCGTCGCCATTGTTATATTCCTAAATACTTAGGAAATAAAGACAAACGTGAGTTACACCGAGTGGTATGTGTAATGGGGTTTATTTATAATACAGAAACGTAAGGCTGCTCGCCTAAGGTAAATAGAAGTACATAGTAACAAGTATGGGGAAGAAAGTCTGATAATCAACACGTAAGACTATCCGTCTTACTGCGACTGCTTGTCTGCCGCTGTCTGCCGCTGTCTGCCAAACAGTCCAATATATATATACAGTTTGTAACCGGTGTATAGCCAGTTATGTTCCTTCACAACACAAACCATGAAGTTTTTTGCTCAGCAACCGAGAAGGCTAACATGCTTGCCAATCAGTTTGCCTCCAACTCCACACAAGATCCTGCTAACCACCCTCTCCCAGACTTTCCTTTGCGGACAAACGCCACACTTGACGATCTGAAAATCACCCCTTCTCAGGTGCATGCCATTATAAAAAATCTTGACACTGCAAAAGCATGTGGACCAGATCTCATCCCGGCTGTGCTATTAAAAAAGTGCTCTGCCGAAGTAGCTTCAATCCTCTCCAAACTTTAAAACAAATGCCTTAATGAATCTTGCTTTCCTGCTTGCTGAAAAACCATTTCTCTAGTACCAGTTTTCAAGAGTTCTGGCGAAAGAACTGACCCAGCAAATTATCGCCCCATTAGCCTCCTCCCATCTTTTGCCAAAATATTTGAGTCCATAATTAACCAAGCTCTAGTCCATCACCTTACAGATGCTAAACTTCTGACCGACCAACAATATGGATTTAGGCAGGCCCATTCCACAGCAGACATTCTAAGTGTAATCTCTGAGCGTATATACCATTCACTTGACAAAGCAACGGAGGGTAGAGTGGTAGCTCTAGATATATCTAAGGCTTTTGACAGGGTATGGCACGAAAGTCTTTTCAGGAAATTCAGATCATACGGTATCACTGGAAGAATACTTAACATAATTAAATCCTTCTTAGATAAGAGAAAAATCCAGGTTGTCCTTGACGGTCGTACATCTAAACAATATGATATAAATGCGGGAGTGCCCCAGGGATCTATCCTTGGACCTCTATTATTCTTAATATTCATAAATGACCTCCCTGACAAAATTGTCTGTGAGATGGGTATATATGCTGATGACACCACGCTCTATAACAGACACGACAGGAAAACAAATAAACACATATCTAAAGAAATGGCAGAAACACTAGAGGATGACCTCCAATCTGTAGTAGAATGAGTACAAAAATGGATGGTCACATTCAATGCTGCCAAGACTAAACTTGTTTCCTTCAATAACTTCAAGAAACCTTCTCTACCACCAATAGCAATGGCCAAAGACTCTTTATCTGAAAGCACATCTTTTAAACTCCTCGGCCTAACATTAACATGAAACATGATTTGGAAAAATTACATTGAGAGCATTGCCAGGACCGCTGCAAAAAAGGTAGGTTCTCTCTACCGTGCTAGAAAGCTACTGACCTCTGAAAGTATCCTGTACCTCTATAAGGCCACCATTCGCCCATGTATGAAGTATTATTGTCATATTTGGGCCGGTGCATCTGCTACTAGTCTCTCGCTCCTAGACAAGGTTCAAAAGAGAGTCGCCAGCCTAATAGATCCTGAACTGTCATCTAAGCTTCAGCCTCTGTCCCATCGACGCAATGTAGCATCCCTCTGCCTGTTCTACAAGTACTTTAACGGTGTATGTTCCGACGAGCTGCAAACCCTCGCTTGTACCCCCGTTACGTAAATACCCCCGACAAGCAGCAAAATCCCACCCCTTCACAGTTGAGATCCCTAGATGTAAGAGAGCCTTCTACTCCAGTAGTTTCTTCCCCAGAACCGCTAGACTTTGGAACTCCCTGCCAGGTTCCTGCTTCCCCAACTGTACTGACATGCAGAAGTTCAAGTGTAACGTGAACCGACATCTTGCTGCCCAACTCCCCACCTAGTACCCCTGTAGCCTGTGACCCTCATAGTAGCCCCCTACATCAAAGTGGCAATGTAATAAAATAAATACAATATACTAGCATAGAGGCTTGACGTTGCCCGGGATTGAATTAGGATCAACAAATGTTCCACACTTCCAATAGTTTTGTCATCAAAATCTGTGAAATAATCCATTCAGCAATCAGATGGATTGATTGCCTGCTCTAGTCAGGAACCCACCGTGGTGTACCAGAAGGAAGCTCACATGCCTCCTTGTAGTAACTTAGTCCACAATACATGTAGTCTACATTGCACTGTAGAGAACCTACTGTTGATTTTATAAAATTATTTTTATATAATGGCTTGAATTAAAGTTTAAAATGCAAAATGTCAAGTATCATGGTTCAATTGTGCTTCAAACAGAAATAATCATTTTGAATGGACCCCTGTCTTATCAAAGCACCTACTGTTGATTTTTTTATGTTGGGTCTTACTGCTTGTGCAGTGATAATGACTGCAATTTAAGTTTAAAATACAATAGTCAAATATTGTGGTTCAATTGTGCTTTAAATAGAAACATTCATTTCAAACGTGCCCCTGTCATATCAAAGAACCTATTTTTGATTTTATATGTCGCATCTTTCTGCTTGTGTGGAAATAAAACTTCTCAAATGTTAGGCTGTATAAGATGTTAACTTTTTTTTTTTTTTTTTTTTTACATAGGCATCACCACTTATCAAGGCCAAGAGGCCACTCAAGGATAAGGGTTAAAGAGTGTACAGTAGACATTGGACAATATAGTAATCATTAGTAATGAAAATTTGGTAAATTTGATAACTTATATAGAACGGCTCATCAAGAACTTATTTACGTTAGACTTGAACACAACCATATTGTAGTCAGCCGGAAAGCAGGAAAACGGAAGACATTGGTCAAAATCGCCTGTTCATTCTTTCATCGGAGTTTTTGATTATCTATTATCGATATTTATCAAAGTCATTTCAATAGGAGACCTATCTAAGAACACTGCCAGGCACATAAAATACCTTCATGTGAAATTTCATAAAAATCAACAAAGCCGTTTATAAGTTCATAGGGAATAAACGCACACACAGACAAAGTCCCTTTTATAGACTAGAAGTAGATTATTCATTTTTTGTAGGTCAAGTTTGTGTTATTATGTAATAATTTTGAAAGAATTTTCTAACTCTTTTCGAGAATAATCTTAGTTGTCTGTGTGTCTGTTCAATCTTAAGTTCAGCTAGAGAGGAATAGGTAGAGGAGAAAGTGTGGTGGTGGTAGTAGAGAGTATTTTGTTACACTTTTGTCCCAGGCAACGTCGGGTGGCCCTGCTAGTTATTCACAAGGTACAATTTCTCCCAGTTGTCGTTTTCTTCTTTACAAATTCGTAAGTGGAAGTCGCGTTCAATGGAATTAATGCCCTTTAACCGAAAAAAAAAAGAAAAGAAATAAAAGAATTGATACAAACTCCTTGTGTAGTGGTTGCCAGTAGACACATTGTGGACTGCTTCGGTTGTGGCTGGTAAGTTGTTTGAACGTTATGTTGATCGGATCGGTAGTCTGGCCCTTGATGTGGTGTTTACGGTTCTGGAGGATCAGACTGATCACAGGCGTGCCGATCGTCATTGGACGTTCGGGAATATTTCTGGAACAAAGATGGAAATATTTTAGGACACAGAAACGCGCATTTCTATAAAAACTAGTTGAAATACCTGCCCTGAGATGTTTCTAGAATCTATTATTGAAAGCGGTAAAAAGAAAGGAGTTTTAAGATAAATATATTACATATATGTTTTAACCTCTATTTTGTTTTTTTATCACCCCCGAACAATATATAAAATGATTTTTCCTAGACCTTTGTCCTACATAGCTTCTTTTTTTTTTTTTTTTTTTTTTACTAAAAGCTAAATAATTAAATATATTTCATTAATGATTTGTGTCAAATATTTCTCTTAAAATCTTGTTAAAAATCTCGTTAAAAATATATTTCTAAAAATTTCAATCGATTTCATCGATTTTAATATTTAATCCTGGTCAATATTTTTTTTTTTGTACCTGTAAGCATTGAGTACACAAAAATTGCAGTGGAATTACTGGTAGGTTTAGAAAGAACAACTAGTTTGTTTGCAAGAAATGTACGATAACAGTGACGAATGTAGACTCAGATATGGAAAATATATATGTGAATGGTAAAGTTATTGAGGTTGTCCAGAAAATTTCTTACCTTGCTGACACCATTGGAGTACATGGTAGAGTAATTGCTAGTGTAATAGCAAGAATTAAGGGCAAAGTTACAAAATACTGGCAGTTACAATTCTGTGTAGCCATTAAATATTTTGTTTGTTTTTTGTTAAATATTATATGAGAAATCGTTTCTAGTTAAAATCTATTGAGAAATACACATTTTGCATTGAGAAATACACAATTTAAATATATAAACATTAGGTAAAGTTATCTAAGCTATCGAAAATGGCCGCCCATTTGGACCATATTGGATAACTTTACCTTCTGTTTACATATTTAAAATGTGTATTTCTTAATGCAAAATGTGTATTTCTCACTAGATTTTGATGCGAAACGATCCCTCATATTATTTAACAAAAAAAAAAAAAAACAGACAAAAAATATTTTTTTGAATACACAGAATTTTTTTTCTCGCAATAAACACATGTCGTGATTTAACGTATTTGCCAAATTAAGATTGAATGGAGCAAGTTCAGAAAAAGCACTTTTCATTACTAACCAGCAGAGCATTACCAATGTAAACCAAAGGAAGAGTCTATTAAAAATGTGCCGAATGGAGGTAAAAACGGAGGTTAGGGAGAGGGACAGGGGGAAACGAGAGAAAGATATATAGAGGAATTGGGATAGGTAGGAATTTAGAAGTTTTAACATAAAGATACATTTTCAATCAATTTCATCAAATTTAATATTTAATCCTGATCCATATTTAATTTTTTTTTTCTTGGCACCTGCAAGCATCGGGTTACACAAGAAGTGCAGTGGAATTACTGGTAGGTTGAGAGATGGTAACAAGTTTGTGAGAAAAGCGCAAGATAATGAAGTCAATTATATATGTGTGAATGGTGAAGCTATTTAGGCTGTTCAGAAAGTTTGTTACCTTGGTGACACCATTGGAGCACATGGTGGAGCATGCGCTAGTGTGATAGCAAGAATTAAGGGCAAAGTCACTAAATAACGGCGTGAGTATAAACTCACACCGTTATTTAGTGCGAAAATGAAAATTCTGTGTAACCATTAAACATTTTGTTTATTTTTTTAAAATATGATAAGAGCAATCGGTTTGAGTTAAAATCTATTGAGAAATACACATTTTGTATTGAGAAAAACACGTTTCATATTGAGAAATAAACACTGATGTATGAAAGTTAAATCCTGTTAATCAGATATCACAGAAAATAAGGTACAACGTTAAACTAAAAGCTTAGATATGTCTACAACTGTACAATGCAAATCGAATATCTACCTGACAGTTTGGTCATAGTGATGAGGCAGCACTTCACCGAGGGTGCGGTATATCATGTAGCCGATAATACCTTTGGGTGTTGGTGTTAATGGCGGCGATTTTACATCTGGAAAAGACAAAGAATCGTAATTGAAGAACAAATTTTATTTTCGAAACATAAAATTTTACCTTTTAATATTAAACTAGTAAATATTTAAATATTTTTAAAAAATATTTAAAATATACATACTTAAATAACATTTGAAATATACATACTTAAATAATATTTAAATATTCTTAAAAAATATTTAAAATATACATACTTAAATAGCATTTGAAATATACATATTTAAAAACTATTTTAAATATACATGCTTAAATAATATTTAAATAATCTTAAAAAATATTTAAACTATATATACTGAAAAATATTTAAAATATACATACTTAAAAATATTTAAAATATAGATATTTAAAAAATATTTTAAATATGCATACTTTAAAAAATATTTCAAATACACATACTTAAAAATATTTAAAATATACATACTTAAAAATATTTTAAATATACATACTTAAATCATATTTTAAATATACATAGTTAAAAATATTTGAAATATATATGTTGAAATAATATTTTAAATATATGCACTTAAATGATATTTTAAATATACATTTTTTGATAATATTTTAAATATACATGTTTAAATAATATTTTAAATATACATACTGAAATAATATTTTAAATATACACACTTAAACAATATTTAAAATATACATACTTGATAATAGTTAAAATATACACACCGAAATAATATTTTAAATATACAGACTGAAATAATATTTTAAAAATACATACTTAAATAATATTTAAATGTAAATACTGAAATAATATTTTAAATGTACATGCTGAAATAATATCTAAAATATACATTCTTAAAAAATATTTTAAATATACATACTAAAATAATATTTTAAATATACATATTGAAATAATATTTTAAATATACACACTTACAAAATATTTAAAATATATATACCTATAAAATATTTTAAATATACATACTTAAAAAATATTTTAAATATACATATTTAAAAATATTTTAAATATACATACTTAAATTATATTTTAGATATACATACTTAAATAATATTTTAAATATATATATTGAAACAATATTTTAAATATACGCACTTAAATGATATTTTAAATATACATATTCTGATAATATTTTAAATATACATACTGCAATAATATTCCAAATATATATATTTAAATAATATTTAAAATATACATATTTAAATAATATTTAAAATATACATATTTAAATAATACTTAATACATAAATACTGAAATAATATTAAAATATACATATTTAAATAATATTAAAATATACATACTTAAATAATATTTTATATATGCATACTTAAATAATATTTTATAGAAAAATGACTCTAAAATAATAGATACGAAAATATTATATTTAAGCGCATATTCCACGACCGGACATCACAGAGCGACCTGGTAGTCTCTCTCTCTGTCTCTCTCTCTTTTATATATATATATATATATATATATATATATATATATATATATATATATATATATATATATATATATATATATATATCGTGTGTGTATTTAGGCAGCACTTTTTAATTTAAGTAAACAGTGTTAAAAATAACGGAAAGCTTTTATTTAATTCAATTTTTTATTATAATTTTTTCAATTTTTCTCATGATCTTTCGTTGTGTGAAAAAAAAAAAAGCAAAGAAGCAATATCGAATCAAATTTAATTAAAATCAAACTCAACTCAAATCAAATTAAAAAGTTTGACTCATGTCCAAGTAACCTACATCTAAAATTTCAAGTGTTTACACCCAAAATTTGCGGAGGAGTTTGGTAGAGTTTTCAAATGTCAAATCGTTGAACTATGACCCCTTGCCAGCCAAATTTCTGATCGCAAACCGATTAAAAAGATTTTCCTACATCTTAATACCCTTTATGTCAAATCTCGAGTGTATAGACTGAAAATTGACAGAGTAGTTTGGTAGGGAAATGGGCACACACACACAGAGACAATTTCACACATTATTTTTATTATTATTATTATCATTTATTATTATCATTATTATTATCTTTTATTAATCTCATTATTTTTATTATTATTATTATTATCTTTTATTAATCTCATTATTATTATTATTATTATTATTATTATTATCTTTTATTAATCTCATTATTATTATTATTATTATTATTATCTTTTATTAATCTCATTATTATTATTATTATTATTATTTTAATATCTTTTATTAATCTCATTATTATTATTATTATTATCTTTTTTATTCACTAGGAATAGTAACACAGACCATCATCAAAGATTTCTCTTTGCGAACAACTTGTGGTGTTCTCCGGAACTTGAGTGACAGCAAGTCTCCCCAGGTTTCCAGTACTCTTCACCTCTTTCGATAACCTTTGCAGATGAATTTTCATTATTGCAACAGCCGCTTGCCATTGATTTCTCGTTAGCAGCCACGATTGGCTTTCACTAGAATTTGGATGGCAATAAGCCTCCTCAAGGTCCCAGTCCTATTTGCACTCATCCAATGGTGAGTGCTTTCTCCCCTCGGTTTTTTCATTATCCTTGACCTTCATTTATTTGGTGTGGCGCCTTTTTATAGCGACATGTGGATAAAAAGGGGGTGGCAGAAGGCTGGGGTACAGGAAGGGTTAACTTACAATCATAAAGTTTTAGTTTTCATGATTCCATCTGTATTATTATTATTATTATTATTATTATTATTAGTAGTAGTAGTAGTAGTAGTAGTAGTAGTAGTAGCAGCAGGAAGTGGGAATATACTTTATGTAACATTTCAAATCTTTGGACGAAAATTTGTCTGAATAATTTTGTAGAGGCCGAAGAGATCAATTTGTTTTAACTTTGACCCCTTAACATTTATTATTTTGGTCTCAAATCAAAACACAAAGTTTTACCCATATCCAAGTTACCTACATCTAAAATTTCAAGTCTTTAGACCCAAAATTGGTGGAGGAATTCGGTAGAGTCTGCAAAGGTCAACTCTTTCAACTTTGACCTTTTGGCAGCCAAATTTTCGCCCCAAAACTGATTAAAATGCTTTTTGTATGTCTGAATACCCGTTAGTGTATAAATTTCAAATGTTTAGACTAAAAATTGGCTGAGTAGTTTGCTAGAAACCGCAAAGGTAAAATCTTTTGAACTTTAACCCCTTTGTCAGCTCAAACTTTTGACCCAAACTAATTAAAAAGCATTCTCTATCTCTGAATACCCTTTATGTAAAATTTCAACTGTTTAGATCAGAAATTGGCTGAGTCATTTGGTAGAAACCGCAGAGGTCAATTTTTTTTTTTTAACTTTGACCCCATAACATTCATTTTTTGTGGCTCAAATCAAATTAAAAAGTTTTATCTGTGTGCATGTAACCTGCATTTAAAATTTCAAGTGTTTCGACACAAAATTGGCGGAGGAGTTTAGTAGAGTTTTCAAAAATCAAATCGTTGACAGCCAAATTTCTGTCCGAAAACCGATTAAAAAGATTTTCACAAATCTTAATACTCCTTATGTCAAATCTCGTGTCTGTTGGAGGGGGGATGGGGGTGTTTGTCTTAAGATGAGTTCACCCCGAACTATTTTTATGACTCACTCTCTCGATATGTTTTGGTATGGAATAACAAATCATTTAACTTACCTATACTTCTCTCGGTGACCAGAAGTGAGCGTGGTATCTGGATGTGCGTTTCCTTGTCAAACATGTCACTGTTTGGTACAATGTTGTCATATTTCGGAATCTGAATAGCACTTTGGTTTCTCATGTTGATCGAATCAATTGCAAGAACTACAAACAGAAAAGAAAGGAGTATATATATATATATATATATATATATATATATATATATATATATATATATATATATATATATATATAACTGATTTTTAATTTAATTATAATTTGATTTTTAAATTTTAAATTATCAATCACATCAAATCAAATTATAATTAAATTAAAAATCAGTTTCACAAGAAGGAACAACAACAAAATCAATTATCTGTACGATCGTTTCGGAAAACCGTGTTTTTATTGTGGTAGACATCAAGTTACGGACAATTATTATTACATATAGTTTTTTTAATAAACAAGATCTCCTCGTCAGCAAATTTTAAAGGGTTTTTATTAAATCTAAAAGACACCATAAATAAACCTAGCATTAAAAGTAAGGCAGATGTATCTTTTAGTTTTTCGCCTTTTGAAATCAGGAACTATGGTTAAAATACTCATATGTGATGTTTGCTATAGCTTTTCACCTTATTGAATATAATATATATATAGTGGAAATGGTAATTAATAAAAACTGAAGAAAGTGTTCAATACTGTTGTAGAGCAAATATGCGTTTTATTTTTTATTACCGTATCTTTCTGTTAAGTTACATTATTGTTTCAGCTACCCGGCCGTTTTTTTTTTTTGGCCATCTGTAGCTTCCTCAGACTTTTACAGAAATATATATATATATATATTGGTATATTTAGGCAGCATTTTTTCATTCAAGCAAATATTATTAAATGCGGAGACACTTTGCTTTATGATTCTTTTTTTTTAATTTTTCGATTTTCCGTTTAATCTTTTTTTGTATCAAAATAAAAATTATTAATAAAAGTTCCATAGTTATTGCTGTCATGAGCGCTTTCGATTCGTCCACGAATCATCATCAGGTGTTGAAGTAAAAGTGCGAAAGAGCGAAAATGAGAAATAAAAGTGAAAACTAAAATATGCAGTAAACGGCGATAAGTTAAAATATATAGAGTCGATGAAAAGTCGATTAAAAATATAAGGCAAGCATATATATATATATATATATATATATATATATATATATATATATATATATATATATATATGAGAAAAGAAATTAAAACTGTAAGTTGAAATTTACAATCAATTGTGTATTGAGCTTTTTTATTCGGTTGGGATTAAAATGTCAATGGGAAAATTATTTCCGACAAGCATTTAGATAGGGGTGCAGTTTCGTATGGATACTTAAATTCATCGCTAACAAAAACAAATAAAAACATCTATATATAAATACCGGTATTTATATTAGATCGAAGTTTACCATTGCTTATATCAGGTAAACATTGCATCTGCTTTGATTTCACACACACACACACACACACACACACACACACACACACACACACACACACACACACACATATAACATTTTTGTTCCTTAGAAACGCTGGTTAAGTTTGAATAAAATAAAGTACGTATTAAATACATTTGAAGCCAAAAAAAAAAAAAGAAAGAAAGACATACTGAAGATGGAGTATATCTTCGAAATATATTTATAATTTTCAATATGAATTTCAAACAAAATAAATGTCTGTTTATTTTGTAATAATGCGTTGTTTTGCTTCAAACGTATATAATACGTATTTCATTTTATATATAATGATTTTAACGTCTTGTCAGACGAGTCCCACTCCCTCGGACACGTAAAGTCCATGAGCCCAAAAATGACTTTTTTTTTTAGTCCTACTGGTGAATTCATACGCTCAAGCAGGCATGACACTGAAGACGGTCATTGAGATCAATTATTACATGCTTCCAGCATTTCAAGCCTCCACACATCTCAACTTTTCCATCGCCACAGGGCCATTTTTATAGACAAATGCCTGAGGGAGTATCTATACACAGATGATGTTACAGAGTCTTAGTTTTGTACGACAGCTAAGTCTCTCTCTCGGTTCAAAATGTTGAGATCCAGCAACAAGCAAGAGCAAGATAGCCAGCAACAAGTTAAACTGTAGACCAGCTTAATGTGGATACTGGTCTTCCGCTTTATGGTTTTTTAAATCAAAGATTTGCTTCTCCTAGAAAGGTTGCCTTCACCACAGCTAACGGAAGCCCTCTCCACCCCAACACACACATACATACACACAAACACACACGGTGCTAGTTGGCCGTTGACCTCGAAAAAGCGTTCATTTGTCCTTTGGAAGGTCTTGTTTTTAATCTTTCAGGGAGACTAGCCACACTCCTCACCAAACAAGTCTGGTGGGAGAACCAGTTTACTCGCCGGTGACCCGATCATGAGGCAGGTAGGGTTACATGGTACCAGACATGACATGACCTGACATATTTTATATATATATATATATATATATATATATATATATAGCCTGTTTATTATACAAACATGCTATATATATATATATATATATATATATAAAGGAGCGACCTTAGTCTGGTGAGGTGGTCTCCTTGAATTAGGATTCCACTGAAACATGTATGCACATATGTAACCAATAATGTTTGTATAACAGACTATATGCCAGCTTTGTCCTCCATTGAGTACTCTTTAATAATCACAAGGGTTTCATTGGATTTCTCTGGGAAACGAATCTATACAGTCATTATGCATATACATATGCTTATGGAAAAATCTGCCACTATATATGTGTTGTTTTTGTAAAATATGCTTTTTCGATTATATTTCTCTGTTTTGGTATACCATTCTTTTTTGTTTAGAAGCTCAATGTATGTTACAAATTACAACAGAGCAAATATAAAACAATATGACACTAGGACAATATGACCAAAGATAGCTCCGAAACACACAATGTTAAGTCTTCTATGAACTTTTTTCTTCTTGCAGAATTATATTGCCTTGCAATTTTTTTTATCCAAGCAGAGAATTTCTAATTTTTCTGAAGAGTATATGCATGAAAAAAAAAAAGACGGAATTGATGTAATAATAACTGTTTGCTTCTGTGTAACAACAGGGATCTGTAAAAAATGTACTGCAATTTTAACATGCTGGAGGAGCTGTTTTGCATGAAAAATAAATATTTGGATCTATGTATGCAACTATACTGTTATTCTTAAAACATTAATGGATATATTTTCCAGTATTTATTTCAAAAGTACTCAATACAAAGCAGAGCTTAAAATAATAATAAACATAGAACTTTGAATGGCTACACAAATGCAATCGTTTTTCTATCATAATTGTGCTGTCATTCAAAATTGTATGTACCTTTTGAATATGTCTTGAGATCAGTCCTCACTGATTTGTTTGTTTCTGGTTGTTCAGTGTCAATTAATAGCAGTCTTGCTTTGATTGAAAACATGCTCTTGAAAGCGATGTAATGTACAACTTAATGACAAAGGATATAGTGTGTAATTTATGAAATTGATTGGAATTTGAATTTTGTTCCTGTACACCAAAAACCGATAAATGCTCTAGTTTGACTTGCTAGTCAAAATTAAATGTTAATTTTGTGGGATGGAAGTTGTCGATAATCAAATTCAACTGGCAAACTTAATATATACGAGCAAAATATTTTCCTTCAGCAGATTATGTGCTGCAACCTTGGGATATGCTATCCTGGTATCCTAATAATCTAGCATTAAGATAAACAGCTCCCCCTTTTTCTACCACACATATAGGCACATATAAGGTAGAAACCAAATTACATATCTTAACACGGTAATACTCTTTAATCTTAATGAGGGGGTGTACATATTGATTAAAATATACATCTTGAAAATCTTTAATGATAAGTCCTCTGTAATATGCTCGTTTCATTATTAGTTTCAGGTTTCGCAACATCATTAATCCCAACCTCCTTTTAACAGAAACCAAACTCCAATCACAACTTACCAGATTATCAAAACGACCTGAAAAGGCCACAACTTACCAATGTTATCAGAAACGACTTGGAAAAGTCACAATGTAATAATATTATGGGAAACGACTTGAAAGGGTCACAAAATTTGCAATATTATCAGAAACGAGTTGGAAAAGTCACAATATAATAATATTATGGGAAACGACTTGAAAAGGTCATAACTTATCAATATTATCAGAAACGACCTGAAAAGGCCACAACTTACCAATGTTATCAGAAACGACTTGGAAAAGTCACAATGTAATAATATTATGGGAAACGGCTTGAAAAGGTCACAACTTACCAATATTATCAGAAACGACTTGGAAAAGTCACAATGTAATAATATTATGGGAAACGACTTGAAAGGGTCACAAATTACCAATATTATCAGAAACGAGTTGGAAAAGTCACAATGTAATAATATTATGGGAAACGACTTGAAAAGGTCACAACTTATCAATATTATCAGAAATGACCTGAAAAGGCCACAATTTACTAATATTATCCGAAACGACTTGGAAAAGTCCCAATGTAATAACATTATGGGAAACGACTTGAAAAGGTTACAACTTACCAATATTATCAGAAACGACTTGAAAAGTCACAATATAATAATATTCTGGGAAACTATCTGAAAAGGCCACAGCTTACCACTAATATTAGAAACAACTTGAAAAGGCCACAATAAAACAGTATTATGGGAAACGACCTGAAAAGGCCACAATTTACCAATATTATCAGAAACAACCTGAAAAGGTCACAACTTACCAATATTATGAGAAATGATTCAATAAGGCCACAAATTAACAATATTATGGGAAACGACTTTAAAAGGACACAAATTAACAATATTATGGGAAACAACTTAAAAAAGTCACAAATTATCAATATTATGGAAAAAAAACGACCTGAAAAGTGCCACAACTTACCAATATTATGGGAAACAACTTGAAAAGGCCACGACTGGGACAAAGCCATGCTGGTTGCCAGAGTGTGCATGTATTTCTCAAAGAGCATTGTAAGTTCCATTGCTCCTCCATCTTGATTCAAATAGTTCCACTCTGACCTGTACTGTGATGTGTAGGTATAACTCAGAGCTATCAGCATGTTCTACAGTAAAAAAAGAAAATCGAGAACATTATTGTTGTATAGCTTTCACATGCAATGAACGGCAGACTAGAAAATAATGTAAAAGAGGATATTACACTTAAAACATATATATATATATATATATATAACTACTTAATTTACTCACATAAAGTTGATATACGAAAGTATAGATTTATGCGTAAACTTTAAGTATTTACTTCAAAAGTGCTCAATACGTAGGTAGAGCTAGTTAGTAATTTATAAAATATATATGGCGATTAAGCCACACTGAATATTCCGTGTTTCATCCACTCTAGGACTCTTCAGGCTTATGCACTCTATTTAATATGCCCACTTCAAAATAAATGTCTAACCATCTGAAGAGTGAATGAAACACGGAATATTCAGTGTAGCTTAATCGCCATATATATTTTATAAATTACTATATATATATATGCAGGCATGTATAGACACGACATTGACATGACAATGTTTCAATCTAAGTTATAAGGTAGGAGGGGAGGGGAGGACAGTAGCCCTAGATATATATAAGGCTTTTGACAAGGTATTTAAAAATATTGCGGTGGCAAAAGTGCACAAGTACCAACTTTGGTCGAAATCGCCTGTTCCTTCTTTCATTGGATTATTTCGATTATCAATATTTATCGAGGTGAAAGTGTACTTGGAGACCACCTGAAGACTTACCTTTAAGAAGTTGATTATGGCAAGGTTGAAAATAAAAAAATGCCTTTCGGAATAAACACCCCCAACCTCCCCATGTTAAGAACGGCTGTCGGAATAGACACCCCCAACCTCCCCATGTTAAGAACGGCTTTCGGAATAAACACCCTTTGCAGGCTGGACAACCAGTGCACATTGACCATCTTTGGGTGGTTCCCCAGTGCACTTTCACCCTTATCGAAGATATTTAGATACAACACCTAAGAACACTGCCAGATACATAAAGTACATTTGTGCAAAATTTACTAAAAATTGACTCAGCCATTTTTGAGTTCATAGGGAAGGAACTCACAAAGTTCCTTTTATATAATAGTACGTAGAGATAGATTAAAAAGAACATTATATATTAGCTGGGTCGCCCATCGATACCTTCGGTTTCACTTAAACTCAGTTAATGCTATCAAGTGTACTTATAAAACATTAACGTTTAATAAATAAAACACTAAATAAATCATTTATATAGCAAAAACAAGTATTTTTTAAAATAACACAAAACAAGTATTTTTTAAAATAACAAAAAACAAGTATTTTTTAAAATAACAAAAAACAAGTATTTTTTAAAATAACAAAAAACAAGTATTTTTTTTAAATAACAAAAACAAGTATTTTTTTAAAATAACAAAAAACAAGTGTTTTCAAAATAACAAAAAAACAAGTATTTTTTTTTAAATAACAAAAAACAAGTGTTTTTAAAATAACAAAAAAACAAGTATTTTTTTTAAATAACAAAAAACAAGTATTTTTTTAAATAACTAAAAAACAAGTATTTTTTTTAAATAACAAAAAACAAGTATTTTTTTAAATAACAAAAAACAAGTGTTTTTAAAATAACAAAAAACAAGTATTTTTTTAAATAACTAAAAAACAAGCATTTTTTTTAAATAACAAAAAACAAGTGTTTTCAAAATAACAAAAAAACAAGTATTTTTTTAAAATAACAAAAAACAAGTAGTTTTTAAAATAACAAAAAAAAACAAGTATTTTTTAAAATAACAAAAAAACAAGTATTTTTTTAAAATAACAAAAAACAAGTATTTTTTAATTGATTAACAAAGAAAGATAAATCATATCACCTTTTAAATTGATATAGTGTTAAAAACTTAATTTCGACCATAGTAGGGCTGGATGATCCAAGATGGGTCCTGTTTAAAGGTTGCAAAATGATTGCTATTTCACAACCCCAACTCGGGAATCAGTTAACCGCTAGTTGAAAAAATATGACGTATTGACTCTCTGGTGAGATGTAGGACTAGTCCCAAAGGGAACCAACGCCCCCCACATTCCGCAGAGGCCCCCATCCGCAGCATGCCTCACACCATGTCCAGATTTGGAAGGTGCATATACGTCGGCAAGCCACGGGTAACAGTGAAAGTGCTCACCGAGGTACTGCTAGCAATCTATCTCGTCATGTAACCCTTTAAATGCAGTATGAGAAAACTATTGTCAGACAGGGAACACTGCAGAACACGGACGACATCGGATGAAGTGGCATTGACCAAATGACACCCAAATGACGACGACCTGGCCCAAGGCATGTTCAATATATAACCAAGAACCAGGCACCCACCAGTTCTCCCCGTAACAACGTAAAATGACAGAGTCAAAAACGTCTCAGGGTAAAACCGACCGTCTCGGACCACAACCCCCTTCTTGGTATTGGAGGCTCCCTTATTTTTTCCCCCCCGCAACAGTTTAAATAAAATCAACAAAAAAAAACTTACCTTGATAAAGCCGCGGTCCTGTTCACTTGTAAGACTCAATCCTTCCTGTTTGTTCTCGTATCGAAGAATCTCCATGATAAGGTTTAATACGATCTTTAAGTCATTTCCAAAATAGTTTCGAGCTGATTCTTTGGCTGCCTTGGCCAAAAGTCTCATCAAAGTCTTGGAGACGTACGTATTGATCTTCAGGCTGCCTTTCTGTATCTGCTGCAACTGGAGAGGATGAAGAGGAAAAAAAAAGTGGTTAACGAAGATGGAACATCTTTTCTGTATTTAGCAGAGAAACGAACAAATGACTACACAGAAATATATATATATATATATATACATATATACATGTATATACATACATATATATACATGTATATACATATATATACATATATATATACATATATATATATACATACATATATACGTATACATATATACATATACATACATATGTATGTATATATATATACATATACATACATATATACGTATATATATACATAAAAATTAATATATACGTATATATATACATAAACATTAATATATACGTATATATATACACATATACATACATATATTA
>NC_136517.1:84270994-84313494 GCF_053919585.1 Euprymna scolopes | reverse complement strand
GTCTTAGCTTTGTACGACAGCTAAGTCTCTCTCTCTAGATTCAAAATGTTGAGATCCAGTGACAAGCAAGAGCAAGATAGCCAGCAACAAGTTAAACTGCAGACCAGCTTAATGCGGGTACTGGTTTCCCGCTTTATGGTTTTTTTGAATCAGAGATTTGTTTCTCCTAGAAAGGTTGCCTTCACTACGGCTTACGGGAGCCCTCTCCACCCCAATACACACATACATACACACAAACACACACGGTGCTAGTTGGCCGTTGACCCCGAAAAAGGGTTCATTCGCCCTTTGGAAGGTCTTGTTTTTAATCTTTCAGGGAGACTAGCCACCCTCCTCACCAAACAAGTCTGGTGGGGGAACCAGTTCAGTCGCCGGTGACCCGACCATGAGACAGGTAGTACTGGGTTACATGGCACCAGTAGCATATGACATGACCTGACATATGCATACATACATACATACATACATACATACATGCATACATACATGCATACATGCATGCATCCATACATACATAGATGCATGCATGCATACATACATACATGCATATATACATACATACATACATACATGCATACATACATAAATCTACTGTTTTATTTACATAGATGTATTTTAGTAGGTAAAAGAAGTATACTTTCTTTTCTAAGTGATTTTTAGGTTTGTACTTGTATCCTTACCTATGGCTCCAGAGGGACAATCTTGGACAGCCATCTCATTAATGAATGTCCGATCCCACCAGATTCCGCGGGCAAAATTGCGAGGACAAACGTCGTACACAACTGAAAAAAAAAAAAAAATAAGAAAAAGAAATTAAATTAACATTAAATTTAAAAAAATCTCTTTCTTACATTCTCTCTTTCTCTTTATTGTCTGTCTCTCTTTCATTCTCTTTCGCTTTTTCATTATCTCTCCCTCTCTCTTTCTCTCTCTCTCTCTCTCTCTCTATCTATCTTAAGCAACGCTACTTTTACCATTACTGATTTAAGTCATCGACTTAGTTTCAGTGTTGTTTTTTGAAGATTTATCGGGAACAGTGAAAGAAAGTAATTTTTCTGAGACCCTTTATACTAATTTGGACCCTGGTGACGTCAAAAAGGGTAAATATCAGCTATCACTTTTACCTAAATGTAACACTACCATTGGCTGGGGAGTATAATTTGATGCCGTGAAGACATCTCTGGAAAAGCTTTCATCGTCCTGGGGTGAAGCAGTTAAATAGTTACATTCATCATTGTTTATACATTCAAGCTTTTTTTGATAAAAATATATAACTAGAATTTATACATTCCAAAAAACAAAAACTTGATGGCTGGCTCACAATGCGATAGTCCTGTATGAAGAAAAAAAAACACCAAATACCGAATTCGGCCTTTTTCTCTTGCAGTCAACAGTGGAGAGAGAAAGAAAAGGATGGAAAGAGGCAGTAAAACAAATTTTCTTGCACTTGGTAAAAGTCATTTGTTGCATATTTTGTTTGTTTTCAATTTCTCGGCTGTTAACTATACTGTATGATTGTCAAAAAAAAAAAACCTTAGTACTCACCTCGACACCCAATTTCATGAACTTCAGCAAAACGACTGGAACAGCTATCACATCGTCGTCCAATGACCCCCTTGTGACATCTGCACTGGCCCGTGAACTTATCACATGAGGGTCCCATAGAACCCTCGGGGTAGCAGTTGCAGGGGAAACACTGGTCGGTGTCTTTTGGCCGGTAATGATTTGTCTGCAAAAGAGAAATTATCAGAATTAGAAATGTAATGGGACGATTCCAATGCAATTACTGATTCTGATTTCTAATTCCAATGCAATTACTGATTCTGATTTCTAATTCCGATGCAATTACCGATTCTGATTTCTAATTCCGATGCAATTACCGATTCTGATTTCTAATTCCGATGCAATTACCGATTCTGATTTCTAATTCCGATGCAATTACTGATTCTGATTTCTAATTCCGATACAATTACTGATTCTGATTTCTAATTCCAATGCAATTACTGATTCTGATTTCTAATTCCGATGCAATTACCGATTCTGATTTCTAATTCCGATGCAATTACTGATTCTGATTCTTTTAACATCTATTATTTGAAATTTTCAAATTACCATAAAAATCCATGCACATAATTTTTTTCCAAGGTAAAATATACACTTTATATTTGAACTAGCCGGGAGATCTGACGTTGCCTGGTATTGAATGATGATGAAAAATGTTTCACACTCCCAAATTTTTATTGTAATAGAAATCAGTGAAATCATCTATTTTTTAATCAAATCGATTGTCTGCTCTAGTCTGGGACCCATCGCAGTGCACCGGAAGGAAACTTCATTCATATCCCTGCTGGCAGTGACTTCGTCCACAATACATTGTAGTTTACATTGCACTGTAGAGAACCTACTGTTGATTTTATGAAATTATTTTTATGTATAATAGCTTGCATTAAAGTTTAAAATGAAAAAGACAAGTATCATGGTTCAATTATGCTCTAAACAGAAACATTCATTTCGAACGCACTCCTGTGTGATATCAAAGAACCTGCTGTTGATTTTATATGCCTTTCTGCTTGTGTGGTAATAAAACTTCTCAAATGCATATAATTTAATTAATTGGAATTCTTAATGAGATGTATAATTTGTATTATTTATTCATTTATTTATTGCGGACGATTATCCTCATCTTTCTTTTAGTTGTTGTTTCACGACGTTTCGACCAACTATTCCTCCGGCCTTCGTCATGTGATTAACCACAACAGGATTAGATGAGCATTGTCTGAAGATAGTGGTTTCAATCCTAGCCAAAGCTGGCCAGAGGCTTAGTTTACCAAAACGTGGTGAGACAACAACAACTATGGAAGGCAGTAATTGAGATTCAGCGTTCCTATCCCATCGTGCTTAACCACCTGACGAAGGCCAGAGGAACAGTTGGCCGAAACATTGTGAAACAACAACTAGAAGATGAGGATAATAGTCAGCAATAAATAAATAAATGGATAAATAGTTCTCAAATGTACTTGTGATGTTAGGCTGTGTAAGGTGTTAACTTTGGTCAAAATCGCCTGCTCCTTCTTTCATTGGATTTTTTTTAGATTATCAATACTTATCGAAAACATTCTGATATAAAAAAAAAACTTTTCTATGAACACTGCCAGACGTATAAAGTACATTTGTGTGAAATTTCATAAAAATCGACCCAGCCATTTAAGAGTTCTTAGGGAACGAACACACGCATATATAATAGTAGAGATAGAGAGCTATAAATTTTAGTTTGGAATCAATAAATGTTCACCATTTTATCCTTAATAACACAAATAGAAATTAAGTTTAAAAATTTTAAATATTTGTAAAATAGAGATGCAACATTGCAGTGATGGTACAGGGGTCGGAGCTTAGTTGACAAAGTGGGACCTATTAGCTTGAAGACTTTTCTCCTAGACATCATCTTCTCCTTTTTTGTGGGGGAGGGGTAAAGGTAATATTGTATTTGTCCTGTTATTATGAGATCATCCACTCAGGCATTGCCTCCTCTTGAGGCAGGCCAGTGTAGTATCTGTTCATTTATTTGGAATAGTATCCTCCCAGGCTATCCTCCTATATGGCATAATCACATTTGACACACCAGTTCCCATCAGATCACCAAAGTTAAGCAACGATGAGCCTAGCCAGTACCAGATGGGTGACCATTTGGTACTTCCAGGTGCTATATGCGCTCTCTGCTTATCTCGGCATTGTTTCCTGTCGTCCTGGACTTCTCCTTGCCACTGGACTCAGTGCTGATTCAGGAGAGGTGTGGTTGGGGATTTCGCAACCCTTGCCTTACAGTTACATAGGGTATCCATTTTCTTTTGAGACTGAAAGGAGGCATCGAATCCTCCCAGGCGTTACTTTCTCCTTTAGAGAAAGTGAAGTGCAGTACATGTTCATTTGTTTGTCATTATACACTCGTTCCAGTCAAGGCATGTGCTTCAATGTACTTCCTACACTCATACCCCTTCAATATTGGTCAACATAAATACTCCTGATCCACCTAACAACAAAATCACACCCCTTCACCATAGATATTCTTAGATTCTGGAAGATTTTCTTTGATAACTTCTTTTCTCAAACAGCTTCTCTTTGGAATTCCCATTCTCCTCCCATGCATTACTTCCCCCTTTAAGCAGAGTAAAGTGCAGCACATGTTCGTCTGTTTGTCATTATACCATATGTGTCCCAGCGAAGGCATGTATTCCAATGTACTTCCTACATTTGTGCCCCCTCAGTATGGGTCAACTGATCCACCTGACTAACAACAAAATCCCGCCCCTTCGCCGTAGATATTGGAAGATTTTCTACTTTGATAACTTCTTTCCTCAAGCGAACTTTTGGAATTCCCATTCTGCTCCCTGTTTCCTGGATCATACTAATACGCAAAAATTTAAATGTAATGTGAACAAACATCTTACTGATCAACTCCCCATCCAGGTTGTCCTGTCCCTATGAACCTGGCCCCTATCACAGTAGCCCCTTAAATATGCATTGTCTCAAACAAGGGAAGTTCAACTGATTACCTTACACGAGCAGGCGCCTGTTGTCTTTTCGCACACGGGATCAAAACCTTTTGATTTATCGCAGTTGCATGGTCCGCAAATAGGGTAACCCCACCAGGCTGCAGGGCAAGGCTGCTGTAAGCTGATCTGGCAGTACCGACCAAACTGGAGACGTCCACACTCACACGTGTAAGTGCTTTGCTCAGGTGTCGGTCGGTGGCAAATCCCCATGTTCTGGCAAGGGTTAAAGTTGTCGCAGACGTCCGTGCAGTTCGATCCAATACGACCTGCGTTAAAATAAATAGAAAAAATAAAATCAGTAAAGCAAGAATTATCTCCCCTTGCAATCATTACTCCTTGAAACAGGGTAATGAAAATATACGATTATTTAATCACGAGAAAAAAGAAAACAGATTTACTGTCAAATGGGGACAAAGTGTGTTGAATAAATATGTAACGTAGACGTTACGCTGCAAATAGACAAACAAAAATAAAATAAATGACACTTCTGCATGACAGTGACATGAGGCGAATGTGTGTATTTTAGTTTCAAGAACGGCCGATAGAGGGCGTGTGTCAGCCAAACAGGGGTTGTACCTTTCTAAAAGTTCGTGCAAAGACAATCCCGTGAAAGGGATTTTTGAACAAATAAGGCAACTATCCAAAAACGCTATATTCCAAAAAGGTTTCAATAAAAATCACTCATTGAAAAAAAAAAAAATAATAATAAATAAATGAAATATATTATTAAAAAATTTCTATAAATTTTTATAAATAAATAAAAACTTCTGTATTAAAATTATATTTTGCTACATTGACAAACAAATATTATATTCTGATCTATGTTTATACAATCTTGCTGTGAAAAAACCCCCCCAAAAAAAGAACCGTCTTCGTGTAACCCCCCTCCCCCCAAACCAAATAAATCATTGGTAAACCTCTATAAATGTTTCATACTTTTAAAATTATATTTTTGCTAAAATTATATTTTGACATATTTTTATACAATCTTATTCTGAAAACAAAAACAAAAACAAAAAACAAAAACAAATACTTATATGCTACTACATTTTATATAATCTCACATGAAATAATTCTAAAAACAATCTATAAATGTTTTTCATATGTTTTTTTTAATGTTATTTATTTCGTTATTCTATATTTTTGCGTTCTCGGAGACACTTGTTTATATTTTAGGTTCACAGAACGGCCGATAGAGGGCGTTTCTTATTCAAAGAACAGGGGTCGATAACTCGTCTCAGTCGCCTCATGGCACTGTCATGCAGAAGGGACAAACAAATAAATAAAATATCCGAGTCGGCATTTTTTTCTTTTTTAACAAAACGTTTTTATTACCGTTACTTTCGACACCACTTAAAAAAGTCACTCGCTGCTGACTCATGTCCATGTTATCAGGCAGTGTTTCTACTTTATTCCGACCTCACGCCGGTATTAACCAGCCACGTCTCGCCTTCGCCTTTGCACGTCCATTTTATTTTTTCGACGCCGACTTTGTTGCTCTTGCCTCACGCCAGCTATTTCTCATCTGCGACTTCACTCTTCCATTTTCTCTTACGTCGTTTTTTTTTTTTTTTTTTTTTTCTCTGATCTCACGACAGCCGTATATGCCGGCCATTTCTCGCCTGCATCTTTAAACATCCGTTCTCCTCGACGCCCCCCCCCGCCCCATTAGTCAGCCATTTTTCGCCTATGACTTCACATGTACTTGCCTTTTGGCCAAGATCAAAGTGTAGTATCTGTTCTTCAGATGCGGCACTTCCATTTCTCGTTCTCTTTCAGTGGAGCAGAAATCCTTCACGACTGAGACAATTTTTATTTTTGTACCTTTTCTCCACGTTAAAAAACGACCCTGGTGTCTAACTCTGCCCCGTGGGGAGGCATTGTAAATAGGCACATGTACTTTCTTTCTACGTCGTCTTTTTTTCTCTGGCGAGCGAGCGCGTGTTGCAGTTTTTCTTCTTTTTCTTTCCTTCCTCTTCTCGCGCACACTTCCTAATTTGCATATGTGCGTTTTTTTTTTTGCTGCTGCTGCTAATCTCTTCGCATGCTGGCCATCTTTTGCCGCTGATGGTATTTTCCACGCATTCAATCACGCACTATGTTACGAAGAGATACGGATAAAGGATGAGGAATAGATTAAAATATATTAAAAAATAGATTTAAAAAAAAACAAGAAAACTTGAAAGTGGGTAGGGAGATAATATGAGGGTAATTATAAATGAAGTATGTCAGTGAGGGGGTTTACAACAGAGGAATATAAAAAATAAAGTAAAATGTTAAAATAGTGAGTAAATAATAATAATAATAATAATAATAATAATAATAATAATAATAATAATAATAATAATAACTAGCAGGACCTGTGAAAATTCATCAGCGGACTCTTTTTTTTTTCTTTTTTTTATTCAATTTTCACCCCAAACAAGGCACAGTGCCACTTTGAAGCAGGGGGCTACTATTAGGGACTTAATTTGCGGGGTCATTATGAAGGGAGAAGAGTAGAAAGATGTTTGTTAACATTACACTTGAACTTCTGCATATCATTGCAGTTGGGAAAGCAGAATCCCGGAAGGGAGTTCCAAAGACCCGCAGTTCTGGGGAAGAAACTATTGGAGTAAAAGGCTTTCTTGCACCTAGGGATCTCTACTGTAAAGAGATGAGACTTAGTAGCTTGTCGGGTTTGTCGGGGGTAGTTACGTCGGGGAGGTACAAGTGTTTGCAGTTCGTCAGAGCATTCACCATTAAAGTATTTGTAGAACAGGCAGAGGGATGCAACATCTCGTCGATGGGACAGAGGCTGAAGCCTAGATGATAGTTCAGGACCTATCAGGTTGGCGACTCTCTTTTGAACCCTGTCCAGGAGCGAGAGACAAGCAGCAGATGCACCAGCCCAGATGTGACAACAGTCCTCCATACATGGGCGAATGGTTGCCTTATAGAGGTATAGGATACTATCAGGCGTAAGTAGTTTTCTAGCACGGTAGAGGGAGCCCACCTTCCTTGCAGCAGCCTTGGCAATGGTCTCAATGTATCTATTCCAATTCATATTCCCTGTAAACGTTAGGCCGAGGAGTTTAAAAGAAGTACTTTCAGGCAATGTGTTCTTGGCCATTGCTATTGGTGGTAGAGAAGGTTTCTTGTAGTTATTGAAGGAAACAAGCTTAGTCTTAGCAGCATTGAATGTGACCAACCATTTTTGTCTCCATTCCACTACGGATTGGAGGTCGTCCTCTAGTGTTTCTGCCATTTCCTTGGATATGTGTTCATTTGTTTTCCCCTCATATCTGTTATAGAGAGTGGTGTCATCAGCAAATATACCCATCTCCGAAACAATTTTATCAGGGAGGTCATTTATGAATATCAGGAATAATAGAGGTCCAAGGATAGACCCCTGAGGTACTCCCGCATTTATGTCATATTGTTTGGATGTACGACCATCGAGGACAACTTTGATTTTTCTCTTACTTAAGAAGGATTTAATTACATTATGAATTCTTCCAGTGATTCCATATGATCTAATTTTCCTTAGAAGACCATCGTGCCATACCCTATCAAAAGCCTTAGATATATCAAGGGCCACCGCTCTATCCTCCCCTGTTTTGTCCAATGAACGGTATATACGTTCAGAAACTACAGTTAAGATATCTGCTGTTGAACGGGCTTGCCTGAATCCATATTGTTTGTCAGTCAGGAGTTTAGCAGCTGTTAGGTGCTGGACGAGGGCTTGATTAACTAAGGACTCAAATATTTTGGCGAAAAGCGGGAGGAGGCTAATGGGGCGATAATTTAGTGGGTCAGTTCTTTCACCAGAATTCTTGAAGACTGGTACCACAGAGGCGATTTTCCAGCAGTTGGGAAAACAAGATTCGTTAAGGCATTTATTGTAAAGTTTGGACAGAACTGGAGCAACCTCGGCAGAGCATTTTTTTAATAGCACAGCCGGGAGTGCAAATGGAGACGCTCTGATATTATTGTAGCTCTTTTGTTAAAACTGCAAAAGTATTTATCTAAGCTAGCAGAGACACCCAGCGTAGCCTGGTTGTACAGTACACTTAAATATGATATTTTAATTTATGCAGATTTTGTATATATTATAATAGAGACAATTTTCTATCGATTCTTATATTATAAAGCTGTGATTTCAACAAAATAAAATATATCCATATAGCTGCAGTGCATTAGCTTGAAACGTAACTGAAACCAAAACTTGTGAATAATATATATATATATATATATATATATATATATATATATATATATATATATATATATATAAGAACAAGTAGTTAATAAAATATATTAAAAAACACTTTGAAAAAGAGTTAAAAACATATTTAATTTTAAAAAGGAAGCACAAAATAAGTGGATAGTCCTTAATCTGTGAAGTTTCGAAGAAATACTTTCCTTCTCATCAGAGGGTAGGAATTAGCAAAATGCGGGATCGGATTTTGCTTGCAAAAGTATTTGATGAAACTGCAAGTAAGTTATAGATCTTACTTGATAACAAATAGTGAAACAGAGCGAATATGGTGAAGAAAAAGGTGATTTCACGTGAATGGATAGACTGGTGAAGGATAAAATATCCAATAACGGTAAAATCCAAAAATCCAAAATCCCAAAAAGTTGGTTAAATTTCCATTTCCACAAGTAAAATCCAAGGGATCGCGTGATTGGAAGATGGTCCAAAGGCAGAAATCCATGGAATAATTCACAAATGGGTGCAAGGAAAAGGGAATGAGTTTAAATAATATTATTAAAAGGAAGATAAGATATATATATATATATATATATATATATATATATCTTATAACTTCAGTTCATTCGAATCCGAAATCAAATTATATGAAGAATTTTTGGTAAAAGTATTTATAAAAAAGTAGGTGACTCAAGTGCCATCAGCTATAATTCATGAAGAATTCTTGATAAAATTATTTATTACAAGAAAAGGGAAGGTCATAACAATTAAACCACAGTTACTTTGAAGAAACAAGATGTAAGTGTGACACAGAAAATAACACACACGCTATTGTATTAATATAGATAAAGAGACGAAACAATAAAACCACATAATAAGTGAATGCAGCAAACTAGTCCAAAAAGAATATAAAAATAGACACGATCAAGTGGGGAAGCCAGTACACTGGCAATTATGCAGATGAATGCATCTTCAACCCCCAATCAAATGGTACAAGCGCAAACCGGCAGCAGTACTGGAAAATGGAAGTCACAAGATCCTATGGGACATGGATATAAAAATTGATAAACCCATCCAAGCAAGAAGACCGGATGTGATAATAGTAAACAAGAAGGAAAGGTCCTGCCAGATTGTATATTTTGCCCTTCGAACAGACCACAGAGTGAAAATCAAGAAGATAGAGAAGCGGAGCAAATACACGGAACTGGCCAGAGAGCTCAAAGGGATGAAGAAAGTCACCAAAAACTTTGAATGGGAGAAATTGGAATCAGAGGGATGTCTGAGGAGATACAACGGACAACAATAATGAAAACTACAGAAATATTAAGGAAAACCCTTGAATGCGGAGACTAACACCATACAAGAACTACGGACACAAAATGGACACACAGAAACGGCTACAGATATAAAACACAAAGGAACATCACATGGAATGATGAAAACTGAAACTGTATCATTTAATGTCACCATTAAATGATACCACACCAAATAATGAGGAAGGTCAAGAAGGATGGAAAGACCGAGGAGAGAAAGCACTAGCCAGACCTCCATTGGCTGAGTGCAAAGAGGAATGAGACCTTGGGGAAGCTTATTGCCATTCAAATCAAAGTGAAGACCAATGGTCGCTGCCAACAAGAAATCAATGTAAGTGGCTGTTGCGATAACCCAAATTCTTTTGCAGAGGTTATTGAAAGAGGTGGAGAGTGCTAGAAATCTGAGCAGACTTGTTGTCACTCAGACTCCAGTGAACACCACAAGTTGTTCTCAAAGAGCAATCTTTGATGATGGTTTGTATGACTACTCCTGGTGAGTAAATAGTAATAATAATAATAATAATAATAATAATAACAACAACAATAATAATGAAAATAACAATAATAATAATAATAATAATAATAATAATAATAAAAATAACAAAAATAATAATAACAACAACAATAACGATAATAATAATAATATTAAAAAATAATAATAATAATATTAAAAAATAATAATAATAATAATACAGCAGAATTAAAAAAAATACAATTGAGTAAAAATAGAAGTAAACAAGTGAAGCATGCACAGTGAACAAGGCATAAAAAAAATGACTAAGTTCAGCATTTGCACCCGACCCCATCCCACCCCCATTTAGCCCTAAATTCCGCAGGGGACGCCAAATCCCAATTAAAACGAACAAACAGTGTAGTTATAGGCCTTACATTTATAAATTTGAGTTCTGCACTATGCAAAAAAAGAAATTAACAAGTCCATCATTTGGCCCCCCCCTCCATTTAGCCCCAAAAGTCCCCAAGGCCTTAACATATTTAAATTTGAGTTCAGCACCATGCAAAACTGCTAAATAGACATACGCAGAAAATTTTGGTAAAATAGTCCCAAAAATGGAATGTTTTTATTAGCCCTAAAAGAGCCCCTGGGGCACACCCAAGAGTTATCATGAAGTATAGACAAACAAAATTATATAGAAATCAGTTAGTTACAACTTTTCAGAAAGTTTTATAAAAATTCAAGAACTCAATTTTTTTTTTAATAAGCAGAAAATGTCAATTTTAACCATTTTAACTCAAACGGTGCCTGTAGGCGGGGGGGGGGGCAACCAAAGTTTTCCCGGAACATCCATTCTGTTACTTTTTTACTCATATCATGATTAATGTTTGTGCAAAATTTCAAAAAATTTCCAAGGCGTAGTTATTGAGAAAAGTGCAGACAGACAAACAGATGAACGGACAAGAGTGAATTTACAGGTCCACCCTCCTTTTGTCGGGGGACCAAAATCTAAACAAACAAGTAGGAACATAACGTTAAAAACTCTTTTCTCCTCTTCTGATGAGAGGCATTAATTTTTTAAATGTCATATAAAGAGTTTCTATAACTTTTATATAATAAAACTGTTTTATATGAATATTTTCTTTGAACTGACAAATGAATATATTTATTTTGCCTTGAATTTATTATTATGATATGCTCCACATGCAACATGTTGAGATTCTTATATTCTGACAATAAACTACTAAATATTATCATTTATTATTGTTATAGCTCTATCCGATAGGATGTTGAGTTCAAGATCTACCGTCCTAATTTATAATTTTCCTGATTCTGTTGTTGTTTTTGTTTTCTAACTTTATACACATGTCAATGTTTGGTAGACAGATGGAAATCAAAAATGTGTTAATGGGTGGTGTTGGTGAGTTGGTTAATAATTTTGTAGATGTCTTCCCCTGATACAAGAAGTCCTCAAGAAGTTGCCTGCCCCTGATACAAGAAGTACTAGAGGAGTTGTCTGCTCCTGATATTAGAAGTACCTAGTAAGTTGTCTACCCCTAATACAGAAAGTACCCAAGGAGGTGTGTGCCCCTGATACAAGAAGTACCCGAAGAGTTGTCTGCCCCGCATACAGAAAGTACCTGGATAATTTGTCTGCCCCTGATACAGGAAGTACCGAGTAAGTTATCCACCCTTGATACAGAAAGTACCTAAGGAGTAGTCTGGGGTTTGTATTACTGTACACAGATTCGAAAAAGTTGTCAAAAAACAAATACATAACAAATAAATGTTATCAAAGGCAAGATAAGTTACTTTTCTACCAAACTGGATATATTTTTCGTGTTTTTATTCAATGTAACATGTTTATTCAGCTCGAAAAACATGCAGTGTTTACCGATATATTGGAAAATTCAAGATGGCGTCTGACTCCCTCTTTAACACGGTAAGTTTGGGAAAAGGTGTTATAAATAAAAAACTAGATAAAATACTGTTAAAAACTTGCTCAATATATGTTATCGTGACATAGCTTGACATATATTCGGCGGGTTTTTAATAGTATAACATGATAACATAGTATAATGATAACATTTATTTGTTATATATTTGTTTTTTGACAACTTTTTCGAATCTATGTGTACAGTAATACAAACCCGTAGTCTGCCCTTGATACAGGAAATACTCAAGGAATCGTCTGGCCAGAATACAAGAAATAGTCAGGAAATTATATGTGCTTTAGCACTATATATAGAAGCGATAGAGACAGCCATTTGCTTTTTTGAGTAGAACTCAAAAATGAACTATTGTACAACGTTTTTCTTACATTACAACTCACATAAATACAGGTACATCTAAATGTTGAGGTAGTAATTCATGGTAGTTATGGCCCCACAATCATAACGTGTACTCCTGTAATATACATTTGTCAATTATACCACTGTGTTAGTTTTGATCATTATCGCCTTGCAAGGCCACAACACTGGCGACGAGGGAATGTGTTCAAATAATGGTAGGTGTCTGCATTTGCTTGAATGCACATCTCTGAAGGGTTTCCAGGTGGTTATTGTTCTGGGCATGATAGAAGTACCAGACTAATAATACATAAGTATATAGAAATGCTACTTACCTGGCAAACAATCGCATTTATATTGTCCCCATGTATCGACACAGGTGTTCGGACGACAGGGGTTATCTGTGAGACAAGGATTTTCCATGCTGCATCCAGTCTCGGCATTGAACGTCTGCGGCTTCGACAACAGAGATTTCCTGATATCATTGCCTATACGGATGTTCTGGAAAAGAAAAACAAAACAAAAAAATAATTACAATATTTTATTGAAAATTCAAGCACAAAATTGCCATGATATATACATTTGTGAAAACCCAATATAGATTAGAAAAAAAGGCTCAATAAACATAAAAGAGATATAAGAAATTTTTTTGAATGCATTATTCTCCCATTCCTTGCAGCATAATCATACTTTTGACTTCAAACAAGCAAAAACAGCTCTCTCACACCGTAGAAAACACCACCTATAATAATTAACACATATAATCAGTCAATAAATTACATAGAAAAAATACACTCATTTCATTTCAGTTACACATCCATATTTGAATTATAACGGACATATTTTTTCCAAAAAGAATATGAATTGTATCATATCTTTTTAAATATATTAACGGTTATAAAAAAATCTTACTCTCTTTTACAACGTTATGCCCCCCCCCATTTTTGAATTTCCAACGATTTTTTTCCGTTTCTAAAATGGAACAAGGTCATACATTTAATTACATCAAAAATATATTTTCAAATATTTTTTACTGGTGTTTTGTTTTCTCACAATAAAGACAAAACGTTGATGAACACATAACTTGGTTTTTTTCCTTATATATATATATATATATATATATATATATATATATATATATATATATATATATATATATATCGTATTGTTTTTTTCCCTTATATATATATATATATATATATATATATATATATATATATATATATATATATATATATATATATATGATTGTTGAGCTGGATTAAATCCGACGATATGAAATAAAATGTCAATGAAAAAAATAAATCGGGCGAAACGTTGAGTATCCAGTTCCTTCCACCTCCATTTTATTTCATATATATATGTATATATATATATATATATATATATATATATATATATATATATATATATATATATATATATATATGTATACTTGTGTATCTTTTTTCACTTTTTATTTGTTTTTCCTTTCGTTTTTTTTCTTTTTCTTTCCTTTTTTACACACACCGAATCTTCTCACCAGAAATAAAAAGTAAAAAAAAAAAAGAAAAACTAAAAAGAAAAAGAACAAAAGGAAAACAGAAAGAAAAAAAGGAATGACTTATTAACAAATATATATATATATATATATATATATATATATATATATATTGTATCACAAAAGTGAGTACACCCCTCACATTTCTTCAAATATTTAAATATATCTCTTCATGGGAAAACACTGAAAAAATGATTTTTTGACACAATAACAAGTAGTCTGTCTGCAGCATATACAACAGCGTTAATTTGTTTTCCCCTCAAAATAACTCAAAATATAGCCATTGAAAGCTAAATCCCTGGCAACAAAAGTGAGTATACCCCTTACGAAAAATTGTCAATATTAACATACAACATGCTAACTCTCAATATTTTGTGTGCCTTTACTCTCCTAGGCATGGAGTTTACCAGAGCTTCACATGTAGTCACTGGAATGCTCTTTCACTCTTCACTGACAACGTTGCGGAGTTGCGGATATTTAAGACTTTGCGCACCTCCATCTTCTGTTTGAGGATGCCCCAAAGAAGTTCTATTTGATTCAAGTTTGGACACATGCTTGGCCAGTCCATCACCTTTGCCCTTAGCCTCTTCAGTGGTTTTCTTGGATGTGTATTTTGCGCCATTGTCATGCTGAAACACTGCTTTGCGACCCAGTTTCTGGAGGGAGGGGATCATGCTCTGCTGCAGTATTTTACAGTACATGTTAGAGTTCATGTTTTTCTCAATGAAATGTAACTCTCCAATACCTGCAGCAATCATGCAGCACCAGACCATGCCATTCCCACCACCATGCTTGACTGTAGGCATAACACACTTATCTTTGTATTCCTCAAATTGGTATGCATGGCTTTCACCCCAGGAGGAATCCTATTCTGAAAGCAATACACAAGAAAGCTCGCAAACAGTTTCCTGAAGACATGTCAACAAAGCCCATAGATTACTAGAACCATGATGAGACAAAATTTAATTTGTTTGGTTCTGATGGCCTTAAGCATGTGTGGCAGCTGAACACAAACAGTATTTACTGACCAGTGGATGATCATAACTTTTGGAAAATCTCAAGTGGCTCATAATAACAGCCCAAAATCTTAGAAGTCTCTGTTCTCTTATCTAAATATTTCTCCCCTCACAGGCCTGCATGTATTACACCTATGCAAAGAATAAAACATGCTTACACTACCTAATATCTAAGGAGAAATTACTATTTCAAAGGTCAACCTATATATTAGGGTGGTCTCTCTTAGTTATTATCTACTAGCGGGGGGGGCGGATTTGCTATGATATTTTAATTTGTCCAGATTTCTTATATATTATTATAGAGTCGTGATTTAAAAAGTAAAAAAAAAAAAAGTATTTGGGTGCCATCAGCTAGAATCGAAACCGAAACTGTAGCATTCAAAGCTGCTGGTGACATTACGACTACACCAACGTGACACGCATATGAACTGATAAAAGTTAAAAATTAACAATAAACTAAGATGAATGTAAAAAATGCATAACGATTTTTTTTTCAATTTTGACCCCCTATTTGACCCCTGAAAAACTATTTTAACCGGCAAAAGACCCATAAAAGAACAGTCCATAAAAAATCCAATCATTTGTGGCCCCCAGCACCACTATGTGACTTTTAGTTTCCTAAGACATAGAGTTTGAAAATATGGAGAAATCAGACAGACAGACAGACAGACAGACAGACATAGTGCTTTTTATATATAAGACTAGCGAGGGGTACCCGGCGTTGCCCAGGTGTTTGGAGGTGTGTGTGGAAACTCCAGGGGTGGGGGTGGGGGGTTTAAAAAAAAAAAAGTAAGTATGAGGATCGAACCCGAACCGTTGAGGCAAAGTTGTAAATTAAAGTGTGAAAAAAAAAAAAAAACATGCGACGTTAACCATTGCCCCCACCGCAAGATGCTAATGGAAACACGTTTGAATTTATTTGATTACTTGGATTTGGCAGGTGCCCGTTTTAACGAGTTAATGAGGTCAAGTTTGACTGCGGGATAGTATTTCATTTACTGCGGAACACTTTTTTTTTTTTTTTATTTTCCCAAGATGTTATAGGAAAAAGACTAACCCACATGCGGCGAGCGACAAATGTTGAATATTTATCTTCCCGAAATCGAGCAAATTAAATAGACAGGCGAGCTTCGTTGTTAACTGTGAGATATTACGATTTATATGTGATATAAAAAGTTTTAAAAAGTTGTGAAGCGAGCGACCGCTTCTCTGAAAAAAGCCTTTTGTAGACATACAGAAAAAGTGAACACACATACATACATACATTTTCGCTTTTATATATAAGATTACAACTATGCAGATAACTAAACATGCAGCATTTAACATGTTTACAAAACTTTTAAGACAGCATAACCATTATGTCACTCTGTAGTTCTGCATAATCTCCATGTTCCACTCAATATTGCAAACTTTTTTTACCTTGACACAACCAACCAGAAAATCTGATACGTCCGCTCCATGCACATGCTGTGCTCCAATGTAAATCCGTGTAATCGACTTTCCTGCAATTTCATCGGAGATCTCCCCAACTTCCTGCAAAGAGACATAAAAATCAATAAATTCAAAATAAAATAAAACGTTTAAAAATGCTCAATCTATTTATTTCCTAACAGAAATCGTAATTTAAATAGAAAAAAAAACAAAAAAACTTGAGCGGCACGTAAGGATTAGAGATGACCCCACTGAAACGGAAGTGTGTAATCAGATGACTTCCGGGAAGAAAGAATTCTCTCTCTTCCTGAAAACACTTTAATAAAGACAGACTGGTAAAAGACGTCATCCCCAATGGAAGCAATCGCTCATAATGAAACTAGGTGTAACGAAATAAGCTATTTGTCTTTCTTTCTCGTGCACGTGTGAACCATCCCTCTGTGACGGTGTTTTGGTAAACATTTTTGAAAACTAAACATCGGCGTTCGAGTAATTGTATCCATAGATGTTTAAGAACCAGCGTTTCTGATGATGACAACGGGTAAACCATGATTTGTGATCGTCACAAAAACTGAAACTGATGCATATCTTATATAAAAAGCTATGATATTTTGGGGAGTTTGTCTGTTTGTACGCAAATACAAATTTGATTGATTGACAAGCAGGGAAGAAGCAGCGTACACATTACTAGGGCAGAAATTTTCATGCCCATGAAGGCAAAGTATTTTTAATATCGGGAAAATTCAGTTCCCCAAAATGGGGGCGCTCAGGATTGAAACAAGCATAAAAATTGTCTTTGTCCCAGGAAGACTTCTTCACGAGAACAGAATTAACTAGGTGTAATTTCAGAACAGATTCTACACTTTGTCCCTCTTGTTCTCACACGAAATCTATCGAAATATGAAGATTAAATTATACTTGAAAATGTGATTTTTTTTATGGAAATCGCTCCAGACAACGTATGAAGTCACTTGATGTACAGAGACAAAAATCAAAACAAAAAAACCTTGCCACGTTAAGGTAAAAAACTAACCAACTTACCATTATATCTGTGATGTGGTCTAGAAATCACTCCAGACAAGGCATGAAGCCACTTGATGTGAAGAGCTAAAAATAAAATACTATTTCAAGGTTAAAAACTAGATAACTTACCATGATATCTATGATGTGGTCTATGTAAGAAAAAAATGTAAGGAAAAATTCAAGATGGCGCCCGACTCTCTCTTTAACACGGTAAGATATCCTCAACACGGCACAAGAAGCAACAGCCACACGATTCCCCAGCCAACTCAATCGTCACTCCCCCACGTCTTTCCCCTCACCCGCTTTTATCGTCGTTCTAGGCCGGCTAAATTTGCATATTCCGAGAATTCGTGTGACTTTGCGAGACATCATACTTTACAAAAGACGGCGGTCGCCATCTTGGTCCTTCTTTTCTATTTTTGGTCGGTAACGCTGAGCTGGTCTCGAGGTAAGTCTTTTTCCCCTCATCCGTCTCTCCCACGTACCCACACAACACGCAAACACGCGGGCGCTTATCTCCTGGATGCACGTTACACTCCCCCCTGATCTGATGATCACATAGAGAGCACTGGGGGGGGGTGGCCTTTTAGTGCGTGTGCTTCTGCGAAGAGGTACATTCACTGTTTCAGATTCGGGCTCTGGATCTGGTTCCGCCTCATCAGATGAAGTATCGCTATCAGTCTCTGGAAGGTGCTCACTGAATCCGTGCATCGGCAGCTCATCGCTAGACGCTTCACTGCTTTCTTCTGTAGTTGTATGACGCACCTCGGTAGCTGGGCGAAGATTTCGCACATGTCGTGGGGTTCCATCGACCAAAACAGACTGCTGGCTAATCACTCCAGATATGTGTCCTCGCTTAAACTTGTCGGTTTGGATCTCCCACTTCATATCTGTTATATGTTCCCTTGTCGGTTGGCTGCGTAGTGTTGATTCCCTTCACTCCGACTCGGTACGTGTAAATAGCATTCGCAGGTGCGGTTGAAGGGGACGTCCCGTCCTTTGGCGTAATGTTGTACCAATATGTTGCTTCCGCAATAGTACATCGCTTCCTGGCAGCAATTCTCTTGATGCTGCGATGGCTTCTTTCAGCAATGCCATTTCCTGATGGCACATGTGCACATCGCAACCGTAGACAGACGCCCCACTCATCTAACAACTGCCGGACTTGCTGGCTACAAAACGCTGCATCATTGTCAGTCAGGAGCTCTTCCGGCGCACCTCGCTCAAAGAAAATGGATGATAGGTGGCGAACAACATTTGCTGAATCCTGTCTGGTCATCTGCCGCCACACCGCAAATCTCGTAGGCCCGCAATCAATGAGAGTTAGAAAGGGCTTGCCACTGTAATGGGTAATATCCATGGCCAGCCGCTGCCACACACTCTCAACTTCCAAGCGACCCTTCTGCCATCGCTCTGGTGCAGGATCAATAGACTGGCAAGCCTCACAATTTCTGACGATCTGTCTGACATCCATCTTGGTCACTGCTGGGTATGCACGCCTCACAAAATAAAGGGTCCTCTTGATACCCGGATGTCCGCTCTGTGCATGAATTTTTTGTATTTGACATGGGTCGATTGCAACTGCACAAGATCGAGCAGTAATCTCCATTCCCATCTTCGCGGCTTCATACCATTTGTGAGGTACACGGGTCAGTTGGTCAGCACGATTACAATGTGATGGCACGAGAGTGACGCTCAGTGATAGCCCATACTCAGATACCAGGTTTTTTAGCGTGTCTAGCCTTCTCCGTATTAACATTTCGCTTGCTGCCTTGGTACGGATTCGTGTCCGTCCTGAAAGTGTGTCAGACACCCAGTGGTAGACACAGAGAGAATCTGTGTACAAGGTCAACTTCTTAGACTGCCACTGCAGGGCCAGATTTACCCCCTTTACAACAGCGTCCAGCTCTGCCAGGTTGATATGCTGAGAATCTGTTACGGGCCGCAGCCAACACGCATCCTCGAACACGTTTCCTCCTTGCTCCAACGATACTCCCAACGCCAAAGAACTGGCATCAACCCACACACCTACGTTGTCTCCGTTAACACACCACCGCCCACAGGCAGGGTCCTTCTTGTTCACTCTCTCCAGTGTCTCTTTAATCATCAGAGTTAGTAGGACATCATCGGATATGTCATCCCAACCCGTGGTTGTTAAATTTGCTCTGCGTTTAATCACACCAACAGCTGCGCGGAGCCAGCCACAGACCGGTAAGTGACCAACAAGTTTTCCACACCAAGAAAAAACGGTCCGCCTTGTAACGAGGTTGGGGATGCTTGGAATTTCACTGCCACGCCTCCATTGTAGGGTGCCATCCTCTTCAAAAACATCCAATCCCAATACACGTGCTCCTTCCCTTAAACGTTCGGGATTCTTGCATTCCAGACCAAACTGAGCCAACTTTTCTTTGACACACGACGCAGACTGTACATCTTCATTGACATATACGTCATTAATGTAAGCTGACGTTGAGTCCCTCATGGGCTTTTCTTGGGACAATACTGTGTTGACAATAGTCTTCATGATCTGTGGTGCCACATTTAGGCCGAAGCCAAGGCGTGTAAGGCAGTACCTCTGCCCCTGGAACCAAACTGTCTGGAACGGCCACAACGTCTCATCAACTCGCACCTGTAAATAGGCTTTTCGTAAATCCAATATTGAGACATTAGTGCCTTTCTGACGCCATTCCCTCAACTTACTGGCGCATACGTCAGCATCGGCAGTGTAGGCTTCAATATGCTTGTTAAGCTCCCTATAGTCCAGCACGGGCCGTACTTTCGACTTGTTATGCTGGACTACTGCCATCAAGGGTATTAGACCCTTCGGAGGCCCAAGCTTGTCCTCAGGGTAGGGGATTAACCAGCCATCTTGGATCCACGCCTTTAGTTCCCTTTCGTATTCTGCTCGGGCCTCACTGGGTATAGGGTACTCTGCAACCCCATTCTTGAGTTTAGTCGGTGCCATTCCCTCGGTCCACTTCCAAGATGCAATCCAGGCCCTCTTGCGCGAGTCGTAGTCCACTGTAAAATCCGGCCGATCGATATGGAGCGCTGCACACACTGGGGCCTCTAAGAATCGCACCTTTCCATCCCGATGAATTGTGACTCCCCCCAGCGCCTTGATGGCATCGTATCCGAGCAACAGGTCAAACCCCAGGAGATTTCCTTGGGTCACGAGCACATTGATCTTAGTGGCTGCACCGGTGTCCGTGTAGATCTTGACAGTTCCAGCTCCACAGCATGTCTGGGTCTCGCCTCCTATCGTGGTGACTTTGATCTTCCTCTTAGTCCAACTTGGACACAGCCTGGTGCTCACTATAGTATGCGAACAGCCTGAGTCGAGAAGTGCTGAGCAGGGTATCCTGTTTACGTAGACGGTTATTACTGGTTGCGCCTTGTTCAAATTTTACTCGGGGAGAAGGGCGGCGCTGACGTCCTCTCCCCTGATACGTTTCCCGCACAGTTTTGGGCTAGATGCCCCAAACCGCCACACTTAAAACAGCGCACACGCCCCCTGTTGGTGCAATTCCTTGCAAAATGTCCGCGTCGGCCGCAGCGAAAACATTTCCCATTGCTTGCAGGGTTCTGATTCGGAATCTCCCGAGCGCCAATCTGGCCTGTCTGTGTCGCCATCACAACTGGTTCCCCCAGGTCCTCCTCATCTTTGATGATGGCTCGAGCACGTTCCATCAAGTGTTCCATGGTCGTTGTTGAAACGCTGGTTGAGGCTCTCAGTAGCTGCTTCACCCGAGTGGGAAGGCCCGTCACAAACGCGTACGCGAGCGTCCGCTCCGACACCCCTCCACCGAACAGAACTGCGAGTTTCTTTAACTCAGCGAAGAAAACGTCCACGCTTTCCTCCGGTAGAAGTTTTCGGGAAGCAAATTTTTCATAGGCCGTACAAGGATCCATGGCAAATGCCTTGTACAGCGCAGCTTTAATTGCGGTGACATCTCCCTTTTCGGCAGCACTGAGTTGCTGATATACACTCAAGGCACCCCCAGCCAATCTCAGGGGAATTACAGTGTGTACCCTTTTCACCTCACAAAGGTCGCACGTCAGCTTGACCCTTTCAACCCAGTCGACGATGGACGTGGACCCGTCAAACTCGGGTATGAGCTTTAAGTCAAATTTCGACTCGGTCATAGTCCTAGAGGCCAAATGGCCGAAATAGCTTGTAAGAAAAAAATGTAAGGAAAAATTCAAGATGGCGCCCGACTCTCTCTTTAACACGGTAAGATATCCTCAACACGGCACAAGAAGCAACAGCCACACGATTCCCCAGCCAACTCAATCGTCACTCCCCCACGTCTTTCCCCTCACCCGCTTTTATTGTCGTTCTAGGCCGGCTAAATTTGCATATTCCGAGAATTCGTGTGACTTTGCGAGACATCATACTTTACAAAAGACGGCGGTCGCCATCTTGGTCTTTCTTTTCTATTTTTGGTCGGTAACGCTGAGCTGGTCTCGAGGTAAGTCTTTTTCCCCTCATCCGTCTCTCCCACGTACCCACACAACACGCAAACACGCGGGCGCTTATCTCCTGGATGCACGTTACAGTCTAGAAATCGCTCCAGACAAGTCATGAAGCCACTTGATGTGAAGAGCAAAAAAAAAAAACCAAAAAAAAAAAAAAAAACTACCACTTCAAGGTCAAAAACTAACTTACCATTATATCTGTGATATGGTCTAAAACAATGTTGAGTTCTTCTTGGAACCAATTTGTCTGAACATAATGCCATTGGCCATCGTTCACTTTGTTGTGACTGTAGACAATTCTGTGTTTGCCATACTCGTAGACAATAAAGCCATTCTGCAGCTGAAATATTGATCAAATAATATGAGTGATAATTTGTAATGGTTTTATATCATTAGTTAAAAAACTGAAGTTATTCATATCATTTGGATTCATCGGACTACTATTTTCATCTTGAGTGTCGTTTTCACAACATTTCGACCGATATAACCTCCGACCTTCTTCGGGTGTATCTTGCCGAACTCAAGGATGTTTCTGTCGAACTTCAGAATTTGAACGGAATTTCGAATGACAATTTATTTATTTCATGGAGGTAGCATGCTCTTGTTCTGTTAGCCATGACTGGATAAAGGTCCTAAATAATTCACAATTGTATTTTTCATGGCTGATGAAACAGAAGCATGCCCCCCCCGTCAAATAAATAAAAAGTTCCATTCGATATTTCGTCAAAATTCCCGAGTCCGACAAGATACACCCGAAGAAGGTCATTGGTGTATGATTACTATTTCCTGTTGATTTCAGTCTCACGTGACCAGTTGTTTAAGCGTTTATCTGTTAAATATTTACACACACACACACACACAGACAAAAAGATATACACCCACATACATTTCCTGTTTTCAGCATTATTTTGATTCTGGACTACTGTTCTCATCTTGAGTGTGATTTTCACAACGTTTCGGTCAATGTAACCTCCGACCTTCTTAAAGTGTATCTTGTCGAACTCTGGAATGTTTCTGTCGAATTCGTGAATTTGGACGGAATTTTGAGCGGGACTCTTTATTTACTTTAGGGGGGTAGCATACTCTTGTTCCGTCAGCCATGGCTGGATAGAGGTCCTAAGTAATTCGTAATTGTATTTTTCTGTCCCCCACACTGAAGATTGAACCTTCAAGCTTCAGAAGAATATCACTACAAGGACCCGTGGCGCAGTGGTTAGAGTATTTGGAAAATCAATTGTAAAAAGTGACCTTCTGAAGGTTGAGGGTTCAATTCTCAGTGTGTGTAACCGAAAAGTACAATTGTGAATTACTTAGGACATCTATCCAGTCATGGCTGATGGAACAAGAGCATGCTACCCCCCGTGAAGTAAATAAAGGGTTTCATTCAAAATTCTGTCTAAATTCCCGAGTTCAACAGAAACATTCCCAAGTTTGACAAGATACACCTGAAGAAGGTCGGAGGTTACATCGACCAAAACGTGAAAATGAGACTCAAGGTGAGAACAGTAGCCCGATGAATCCATATAACCAATCCTTGTCTCAAAAATTCAGAAACGTTAGGTGCAGAATTTTCTGTTAAAAAATTAATTTAAAAATACAAAATCCTTTCAACTATATCATTATCCGCTAGTATTATTTAGTTAATTTAGTATTATTTAGTATAATTTAGTATTATTTTGTTAATTTAGTATTATTTAGTATAATTTAGTATTATTTAGTTAATTTAGTATTATTTAGTATAATTTAGTATTATTTAGTTAATTTAGTATTATTTAGTATAATTTAGTATTATTTTGTTAATTTAGTATTATTTAGTATAATTTAGTATTATTTAGTTAATTTAGTATTATTTAGTATAATTTAGTATTATTTAGTTAATTTAGTATTATTTAGTATAATTTAGTATTATTTAGTTAATTTAGTATTATTTAGTTAATTTAGTATTATTTAGTATAATTTAGTATTATTTAGTTAATTTAGTGTTATTTAGTATAATTTAGTATAATTTAGTTAATTTAGTATTATTAATTAATTTAATATCATTTAGTTAATTTAGTATTATTTAGTAGCATGAAATCGGTGCATTTTTAACAATCATATGGAAGGAGGAGAAGGGGGTTCGTCACAAATGCACTATTGCAGTGGTTTATTAACTTTATTAAGTAAACCCTATCCTTTTTTTTTTAAAGTGAAACTTGTCTCGGATGCAATACGCAGGTGCAGAAGACATGGAAATGAGATGTGGCAATGAGAGCTGGCAGCAAAGAGTCAAGATGAAGAAGATGTGACATGTATGTGTGTGAAATGACACTAACCCTATTTAGGTCTAACCGGCTTGCTCCGAAGGAAGAAGTTCTATGTGAGTATGAAATTAGTCACATGTATTCCCCCGTTGGGGACGATGACGACGTTAGGTTTTTGCAACTCCTTCAGAGAGGTGTCAATGTCCTTCAACATACAGCGCCTGAAATTCCCAAATTGGTCGCCAATTTTAGTAATGACCAAGCTCAACATTGCTTAACTTTGGTGATCTGATGGGAACCAGCATGTCAACGTGATTATGCCGTATAAACACGCGACATACTCGTATAAGAAGACTTGTTTAATGCTGTTTTACTGATTAATTTTGCTTTTTCATGAAACTGGTGCTCCAAAACCTCATTTTTTTTTTAATTAATTCAAAAATCTTTCTAACTCTATCATTATTCGTCAATATTGTTTGGTTAATTTAACAGCATGAAATTAGAGCATTGCTAACATAATCTCTTCTGCTACCAAATCAGGCTGTCTGAAGATATTGGCTTCCTGAGACGAAATGCACCTAACATTTGATGCTTTCTGTTTTTCTACTTTCTTTTGCAAAACTTTATTATGTTCTGCAAAAACAAAAACCAAAACAAAAAAAACACCTTTCCCCCCACCCACCCCCTTTTCTTTCTTCGCATTCCTCCTTTTCTCTTTCTATCTCCCCCACTTCCTGACTGGTTTCCTAACTTAAATTGTACCAAACATTAATATTGTAACCCTTTTCCCTTTCTCCCATTGCAAAACTCATTCATGTTCTGCAGGGCAGGGAACAAAAGCGATAAAATCCACTATAAAACAATCAAACCAAATCAAATCAAATCAAATTAAACTAAACACTACAAACTAGTGATTGATGATACAAAATGCTTCTACGAAATAACTGGATTCGGCATTAAAATAACCCGAAAAGGGTTGATATGCCGGAAAACAAAACAACCAAACCAAGCCCATCTGACATAATCATGTGGAAGGAGGAGGAGGAGGAGGAGAAGAAGAGAGAATAGGAGGAAGAGGAGAAGGAGGAAGAGGAGGAGGTGAAGAGGAGGAAGAAGAGGAGGAGGAAAGGCGGGTCCATCACAGCTTTCAGTGGTTTATCAACTTTATTCAGTAAACCCTAACCTTTTTTTTTTAAATGGTAGGATTCCATGCAAGAGAACATACATAATTATGTGGAAGGAGGAGGAGGAGGAGGGGGAAGAGGAGGAAGAGGAGAGGCTCCATCACAGCTTTCAGTGGTTTATCAACTTTATTCAGTAAACCCTTACTTTTTTTTTTTTTAAAAAATGGCAGGATTCCATACAAGAGAATATATTTAATGTTGTTTTGCGAATTACTTTTGTTTTTTTAGTGAAACTGGTTCTGCAAAACCTCATTCTTTTATTTATTTATTTTTTTCTGAACAAAAAGAAAAACTATCGCACAGTTTTCATGCATATCCATGTAAAAAAAAAAAATTTTTCCTGAATATATTTATGTTTACCATAACAGCTCTGCAGGCGAGATTAAAAATCTTGGAAGGCCGAATCTGACCCACAGGTGAAACTTTGAAGACCCCTGGTAGTATTAAAAAAGTGGAATCCTGCCTTTTCACACATTTCCATTTAAAAAATTTATCCTGAATATTTTTCATGTTTTCCATAAAAGATCTGTGAGTTGAATTAAAGATGTTGGTGGGCCAAATCTGGCATACATGTCATACTTTAAAAACCCCTGGCTTACCGTAAACTGCCGGAATATGTTAACGCGACTTGGAGTCAGATCTATATTGAAAAAGTAAAAATCCTACCTTTTAATTTACAAAAAGAACAGAATTCTGTTAAAAAGTGGAGATTTTGCATCCCCGTCTTCGTACGAGGACATAAAAGTGGTGCAAATTAATTCTGAAACATTTGGTTATTTATGAGATCTATGATTATGTTTACAAACTGTGTTGTTCTTATTCTTGCTATACATATGAGTTCTTACTTTGATGATGGCCTTGTGTCCGCCTTGGATGGTGGTATCAAGTAGGACTCCATTTTCTGCACGCGTGCGGAAAGATATACCATTGTACCAAGGGAAGCTGATATGTTCCAGATTAGGATTATTAAAACTGAGGTAAGCACCGCCTTTCAGTTTGAAGGAGCCAACCACTGCAATAAAAATATAAAAAAAACATCTATAATATAAATGTCACCTATCTGTTTAAATGTATGTATGTATGTATATATGTATTTCTGCCTAAAACTTTCGACAGAGGCGATGTATTTTCACAAGATCGGTATCGTTTTGAAGCTCGTCCCTTCGGACGACAAATATCGAAAAATTGGCTAAAAACATTAATTCCTTCACCCTCAGGTAGGCACTTTTCTACAAGGAGGTGTCGCTTTTTTCGCCGATATTTACAAAAGTCATCCCCTCTTTTCGATTGACTAGCCTTAATTTAAACTTTCACTACTTCCGGTTTGGCGATGGACGCAAAGGCAAAGACGTCAAGTTTTTTTTTTGTTGTTCACATTCATTTCCTCCTTCAGGTGCGAGCCTGCCTGCCTACCTGCCTGCCTACTACCACTTTTTTTTTTTTTTTTCTTTGCTCAACACACAGCTCCAAACACCCGGGCAACGCCGGCCATCCAGGCTAGTAAAAAATAAGACAAAAAAAATGGTTGCAATATGACGATTTTCAACAACCCCAGTCCTGGTCATACAGAATTCGGCTGGCACAGAGCTCACAGATCAAAAGTAATATGCTCGGGAAAGGTGTGAGTTTATTGCAATGGATAATTATTATTATTATTATTTTTTTTTTTTCGCATTTTAACCTAAAAAAGGATACTATGTAGGGAGTTGAGCTAAAGATGTTTGTTTACATTACACTTGAACTTCCACATGTCAATATAGTTAGAGAAGCAGGGATCCGGAAAGGAATTCTAAAGCTTAGTATTCCGAGGGAAGAAACTACGAGAGTAGATGGCTATCTGGCATCTAGGGATCTCTACTGTGTAGGGGTGGGATTTTGCTGCTTGTCGAGTTTGTCTGGAATATTTACGTATGGGTAGTAGAAGAGTTTGCTGACAGTGAGGGACGTATTAGGTTGGCGACTCTCTTTTGAACCCTGTTTAAGAGTGAGAGACTAGTAGCAGATGCACGAGCCCAAATGGGACAATAATACTCCATGCATGGCCAAATAATGGTACAGCATACTCCCAGATGTAAGTAACACGGTAGAGGGAGCCCATCTTCTTGCACCAACCTTGGCATTGCCCTCAATGTATTTGTTTCAATTCATGTTCCATGTGAACGTTAAGCCGATATGTTTGAACGAAGTACTTTCAGACTAGTAAAGTTGAGGAATAGTTTCATTCTGGAATCCTTATGAAATGATAAAATAAAAATGTAAGAAAAAAAAAACAGGCGAAAAAAAAACAGAAGAAAAAAAAGAAGATAAAAAACAGAAGATAAAAAGACAGAAGAAAAAAAAACAGAAGAAAAAAACAGAAGGAAAAAAACAGAAGAAAAAAACAGAAGAAAAAAAAACAGAAGAAAAAAAAAACAGAAGAAAAAAAAACAGAAGAAAAATCCAGAAGAAGAAAAAAACAGAAAAAAAACAGAACAAAAAAACAGAACAAAAAAAAGCAGAACAAAAACAGAAGAAAAAAAAACAGAAGAAAAAAAAACAGAAAAAGAAAAAAAACAGAAGAAAAAAAAAACAGAACAAAAAATAAACAGAACAAAAAAAAAAACAGAACAAAAAAAACAGAACAAAAAAAAACAGAAGAAAAAAACAGAAGAAAAAAAACAGAAGAAAAAAAAACAGAAGAAGAAAAAAAAACAGAACAAAAAACAGAACAAAAAAAACAGAAAAAAAACAGAAGAAAAAAAACAGAAGAAGAAAAAAAAAACAGAACAAAAAACAGAACAAAAAAAACAGAAAAAACAGAAGAAAAAACAGAAGAAAAAAAACAGAAGAAAAAAACAGAACAAAAAAACAGAAAAAAAAACAGAAGAAAAAAACAGAAGAAAAAAAACAGAAGAAAAAAAAACAGAAGAAGAAAAAAACCAGAAGAAGAAAAAAAAACAGAACAAAAAACAGAACAAAAAAAACAGAAAAAAACAGAAGAAAAAAAACAGAAGGAAAAAAAACAGAACAAAAAAACAGAAGAAAAAAAACAGAAGAAAAAAAACAGAAAAAAAACAGAAGAAAAAACAGAAGAAAAAAAAAACAGAAGAAGAAAAAAACCAGAAGAAGAAAAAAACAGAACAAAAAAACAGAACAAAAAAAAAACAGAACAAAAACAGAACAAAAAAAGATGAAAAAAACAGAACAAAAAAAAACAGAAGAAAAAACAGAAGAAAAAAAAACAGAAGAAAAAACAGAAAAAAAAAACAGAAGAAGAAAAAACAGAACAAAAAAACAGAACAAAAAAAAAACAGAACAAAAACAGAACAAAAAAAAAACAGCAGAAAAAAACAGAAGAAAAAAAACAGAAGAAGAAAAAAAAACAGAAGAAGAAAAAAAACAGAAGAAAAAAACAGAACAAAAATAAACAGAACAAAAACAGAACAAAAAAAAACAGAAGAAAAAAAAACAGAAGAAAAAAAAACAGAAGAAGAAAAAAAACAGAAGAAAAAAAAACAGAACAAAAAAACAGAAGAAAAAAAAACAGAAGAAAAAAAACAGTAGAAAAAAAACAGAAGAAAAAAACAGAAGAAAAAAAAACAGAAGATAAAAAACAGAGGAAAAAAAAACAAAAGAAAAAAAAAACAAAAGAAAGAAAAAACTTACTGTCTTCACATGTTTTTCCGGCAGTTCCCTCAACACATTCACAACGGAAAGTTCCCCATGACTCCATGCAAGTTCCTGCAAATTAAACAAAATTGGTCCAGAAATGACGAAAATTAAAATGAAAATTCAATAAGTCCAGAAAATTTTATTCAACAAAGGAAACTTTCTCAGCAATTATTTGTAAAATTGTCCAGAAAATTCTCAACACTTGTTAAAAATAGAAATACAAAAATATATATATTAATATAATATAAAAAAAATATAAATATGAATATGAATATACATAATATATATGTATAAATAAATATATAAATAAATATAAAATATATAAATAAATATATATATAAAAATAAATATAATATATATATATATATATATACATAAATATATATATAAAATATATATATAAATATGTTTTTTTTGCAAATTAAAAAGAATCCAATAATTCTTTTTTATATAAAATATATATTGACAATTTAATCAATTTAATAAATAATCATTTTTTTACAAAATCTATTTACAAAATCTGACAATATTTATTGATATAATTGGATGATTTAAAATTTTTCTTCTAATGTTTTATATGCAATTCATTTTATTTCTTCTGTCAAAAAATTATATGTTTATAAAGTTTCTTCTTCTTCATCATCATCATCATCATCATTATTTTAACCAATGGGAAAAAGGATAAATAAAATAATTAACCAATTAAGAGAAAAAAACTTTATAAATTGTTAAAAACCAGTTATATTAATTTATCCGTGACGATGATTCCTAAAGGATTGGAAAGTACTCAGACTTATGATAAATATGGTTATTACATCAGCCAGTTCCCGCCAGAAGTGAAGACTGTTATGGAGAAGTTGGAAAGAATCGAAAATAAAATTAATAGACAAAAAACGTCTATTTTATTTAATAAAATATGCCATAGAGAAAAAAAGCTGCCTATATATATATATATATATATATATATATATATATATATATATATATATATATATATATATATAGGCAGCATTTTTTCTCTATGGCATATTTTATTAAATATATATATATATATATATATATATATATATATATATATATATATATATATATATACACATCCCTCAATCATTTCTAAGAAGTAAACCGCCCATTGTTTTCCGATCTAAGATTATAACACTCAGCTAGCAGAAGAAAATATTTAACAATAAAGATTTACCTTAATTTATAGAGTGTACACTGATGCAGTTCTAATATTTCGAGGTAACACCTCCTCATCAAATTTGCATGAGAAATGTTTGTATAGTTGGATATGTAAATTATGTGCTAGTACAACGATGGATTTACGTTAAAAGAATTTCATTAAAATAAGACAAGTATGCGTGCATATTGCGGTTCTGGTTTACTTTCTTACCTCCGTGTTTACATGGAGAAGAAAGACAGAAGTTCTTCTTGGGGGCGCATCCAGGTTGTGTGTCCTTCTCGGCCACAGATGTATTCAGGTCGAGCAGTACGTGGTCGATATGGAAATCCTTGATACACCCAACAAAATCTGTGTTCTCGACTAGGAATTTGGATGGCAAACGAGGAAGGCCACCAATTTGAAGAGGGCCGGTCAAATCCAAAAGGCGATGACAGATTTCTGTCACCTTGGCACACCTACAAAGCAAAAATATAGGAGATTGTGTAAAAATATGTGCTACTTATACAGAAAATCTTTTGGGCATTTTTTTTTTTTAATATATCAGATTAAGCACAACACTTAAGTTTTCATATAAATATCTATTTATTAATATTATTTGTCGTATCCTAACTACTGTTCGCATCTTGAATGTAAATAACGGTCTAAAGTAAATGAAGTAACAGAAGAAGGGAAGTTCCAGTGAATTATGGGAGAGTTGTAGTATATATTTATAAGTGAGTGAAAATAATACCCACTTCTTCTAATTGTGACTATTATATGAGAGGCAGGTATGTCGGAATTAATGTTAAAATCGAATAGAAGTAACCTTTAATTTCAACAACTATGCGTACTGTTGTGTCGTAACACAATAGTAAAAGAAGAAAATCAAGTAGAGGTTGGTTTAACAAACAAAGTGTACTAACATTACAGGTACAAAGGTAAGAATACGAGTATAACTGACTAGCGCTAGGCAGTGGAGTACTGTCGCTTCTTCTCACCGGTGTAGACATTACTGGTACTATATATATACATATAGTGAGAACCGGTGTAATTTACCTAATGTATAGGAAGGCTGGTATAACACATACGTTACAAAAAGTCTAGGCATATTAGAAGTATATGTAGCGATCGTGTTTATATTCCTACTGTAGCTGGAGAAGAAAAGGGTTAAATAATCTCTATAATTATAAAACTTTGTAGACTTTGCTTGCATCTTATTTTCAACGGTCGGGCGATTCCATCTTTTAAAAAAGGGATGGCAGGTGAATTTATATGTATATTTCCCCAAAACCGCTGGCCTTGATGTAGGGGAGACCAAAACTTGCTGCTATGGTTTCAAATGATCTGAAATGACAGCAAGGGGAGACTTGATTCCAAATATTTCTCATATGTTATGTTTCCCCTCTTTTGGAAATAAGGTACGATTATGAATATCTCCAGTGTCAAATAACCCGTATACAATGTGAAATTTACTTTATGTATGAAAACCAAAAAAAAAAAATCATTACTATATATTGGGTCCAATATAATATAATAATAAATACAAAATCTGCATTAATGAAAATATCATATTTAAACGTATGTTAGGACCGGGCAATGCCTGGCGGCCTGCTAGTAATACAATGAATTGTTTATTTCAGGGCAGGCTTATCTTTAAAAAAAAATAAACATTGTGTTGCTTTTCAATTCTTGTAGTTTTCGAGAAAATTTTAAAATGAACTTACTTGTCATCCAGAATCATCGTTGCTCGGTTAGCACACCTGTAATTATCAAACAGATGTCGGTAATGAATCGCAACACCTGTATCACAGTCGGCATCAATACTGACAGTGGCAGTCTGAAAGAAATATAAAAAAAATATATATATACTTAGAATAAGAAGAATTAATAACAAATCGTTAAGTTGGATGCGTTTGCCCGTGAATATATTAGCTAGTGTATATCAGCTAAGATATCTATGGTACTTATGTTTAGGGCTGTGACAACAGCATATTCTTTTCATTGTTTTGACTCTCGAGTATATATCCGACACAGGTAGACATAGTTAATCAACCGAGAACCACATCACTCTATATAAAAGCATATAAGATATCAACGGATACGCATTCGAGAGTCAAAACAATGAAAAGAATATGCTGTTGTCCTAGCGCTACTTATGTTAGAACACAGGATGTATTTCAGACAAAGGTCATTTTGATTTTATAAAGCTCCGAATGGAAGGATAGAGACGTAAATTTAAATAACACTTTAAAATACTTAGAAACACCTGTAAAACATAAGCAGGTAAGTAGAAAAAACTTTTCTTGCCTTTGGTAACGGTTATTTTTTGATTATCTGTTTTCTTTTTTCTCTCTTCGAAATTGCTAACAAATAAAAATAACTCCTATATTTACATAGTTTTTTTTTAAAATTCTTATTAGATCATTTATTTATTTATTTTTTTTTTTATTTGTTTATTTACTTTTTGTTTATAAGTCCTGTTTTATTTTTTCGTTTAATTGGTACTTGTACAAGCAAGACATTAAAAATGAAAATATCAAAAAAAAAAAAAAGTTATTATAGTACGTATCCGTTATGGAATGAAGTTCCCCCCAAAAAGTTCCCTTAATTTGATCAAGTATTTTTTTTATTTTATTTTATTTTTTTTTATACAACGAAAAAACAATCTGTTATGATATCGAGCAAAAGGTAGTCATGTTTCGATTTTTTGGAAGAAAAGCTAATATTAAAGATGGAGACGGAGCGTCGGCGCTTTAAACTGAGTTATCTCCCCAAGGCGTATTAAAAAAATTCAAAGATGGCTACCTTCAACGCGCTGTCATAAAAACGTATTTTCCGCTGTAAAATAAAAATTAAAAAAAAAAAAAAAAAAAAAAAAAAAAACTACTCGATGAAATTAAGTGAATTTTTTTTTCGAAGATCTTCGGTCCAAAACGGATGCGTACAATATAACCTTTTCTTTCGATATTTTCATTTTTGTTAATGTCTTAATTAAAATGTACAAGTACCGTTTAATTTAAAAAGGGTTCTTATAGAAGTGCGAGTCGCATTTCCAAATAAATTAACAGGATATACTCACATATCAGGTATCCACTCCAAAAATAATTAGGGAAAATTATCGAGTAGAATTTAAAAAAAAAAGTTTTATCGTATTTTGCCGATTCGCCATTGCTTAGAATGGAAATCCTATAATAAATTTTTATTTGATTTTATTTAAAGCAAAATCTTCCGTCGCTGGTAATAAAATGATAAAATAATAAATATTTATTGATTTTAAAATACAAGTAAAGCTAAAATCGATAGATCATCCTTCAAAAAGTGTATTTTGACGTTTAGAAAAATGTCTGCATATTTAACGTGTTTTCTTTTTTTCTTTCTTTTTTTTTTTTTTGACAGAAATCAGGGAAATAGCAACTCTAAAGTTAAATATTTAGATATTTATAAAGAATCGGGATCAGTACTTTTATCGGAATCTGGAATTTAGTACGGAATCGGAAAAATACTAGAATCGTCCCATCACTAATATATATATATATATATATATATATATATATATATATATATGGCATAATCGCGTTGACACACTGGTTCCCGTCAGATCACCGAAGTTAAGCAACGATAAGCCTGGCCAGTACCAGATGGATCACTATTTCGGACTTCCAGGTGCTGTATGTGCTCTCCGCTTATCTCCGCATTGTTACAGTCGTCCTGGACTTCTCCTTGCCACTGGACTCAAGCAGTGCCGATTCAGGATAGGTGTGTTTGGAGATTGCGCAACCCTTGCCAAATAATTACATGTGCAGCTGACCCTGTAGGGGGTATCCTTTGTCTTTCGAGACTGAACGGAGGCATCGATATATATATATATATATATATATATATATATGCCTATTTAAATAGACATTCCGACGAGTTATTTACTGGCGTCGATTCCATGGTCGAGTGGGAGAACTGCCGACTGTCAACACGATGGTTCTAGGTTCAATCCTTAGCTTGGGAGAGATGCTAGTCTAGCGGCACTGATGAGTTGTGATACAATGAAACAGGACTGCATGTCGATGACTACAAATATATATATATATATGAACAAATTTTTAATGAACAGTTTATATATATATATATATATATATATATATATATATATATATATATATATAATCATGAGGGTGGTACCAAAGGTATTGCAACCTACTTTTTACTAAAACAACAAGAGTTGAGGAGCCACACACACACACACACACACACACACACACACACACACACACACAGTTCCTTTAATACAGTAGAGATATAAATAGATAAGTCCATTTGTGTGTGTCACTTTTTATCGTTTAAATATTTATATACAAAAGCGTTGACTCAATCTTTCTGCTGACGTCACTTCCCCTGGAGATCTGCAAACCTCATTACAAACATTATTCAACTGCAGGAACAGACACGATGCGCTACAGTTCATAACAAGTACATTTTGTTGTGTAAATTATCACATTCCTCCCGCACATGTGAGTGTGCATATATAAACAGCTCCATGGTGAACAGCTGATGATTCCAGTTTTTATTCAACGATTCAAGTTGAAGTCATTTATTTCTCTATTATATAAATTTGCTTATTACAGTCTGTCATGTGTTGAACTGTATTTAGTATCCCTGTGAAGTCAAACCGCGCTTATTTTATCTTATAAAGTACTTCACGTTTCCTGAGACTATATATTCTGTTTTTAGATTTGTATGCTTAGTACTAAAGGTACTCCAGCCATTTTTAATGAATCGTCATTCCTATATAATGTTATATGCTACTAGAAGGCCGCCCGGCGTAGCCCGGTCGTTAGATATGCTTAAATATCATTCATGCAGATTATGTATTTATTGTTATATAATTCATGCAGATTATATATTCATTTTTATATAATTCATGCAGATTATATATTTATTGTTATATAATTCATGCAGATTATATATTTATTGTTATATAATTCATGCAGATTATATATTTATTGTTATATAATTCATGCAGATTATATATTTATTGTTATATAATTCATGCAGATTATGTATTTATTGTTATATAATTCATGCAGATTATATATTTATTGCTATATAATTCATGCAGATTATGTATTTATTGTTATATAATTCATGCAGATTATATATTCATTTTTATATAATTCATGCAGATTATATATTTATTGTTATATAATTCATGCAGATTATGTATTTATTGTTATATAATTCATGCAGATTATGTATTTATCGTTATATAATTCATGCAGATTATGTATTTATTGTTATATAATTCATGCAGATTATGTATTTATTGTTATATAATTCATGCAGATTATATATTCATTTTTATATAATTCATGCAGATTATATATTTATTGTTATATAATTCATGCAGATTATGTATTTATCGTTATATAATTCATGCAGATTATGTATTTATTGTTATATAATTCATGCAGATAATGTATTTATTGTTATATAATTCATGCAGATTATGTATTTATTGTTATATAATTCATGCAGATTATGTATTTATCGTTATATAATTCATGCAGATTATGTATTTATTGTTATATAATTCATGCAGATTATGTATTTATTGTTATATAATTCATGCAGATAATGTATTTATTGTTATATAATTCATGCAGATTATGTATTTATTGTTATATAATTCATGCAGATTATGTATTTATTGTTATATAATTCATGCAGATTATGTATTTATTGTTATATAATTCATGCAGATTATATATTTATTGTTATATAATTCATGCAGATTATGTATTTATTGTTATATAATTCATGCAGATTATATATTTATTGCTATATAATTCATGCAGATTATATATTTATTTTATATAATTCATGCAGATTATATATTTATTGTTATATAATTTATGCAGATTATATATTTATTGTTATATAATTCATGCAGATTATGTATTTATTGTAATAGAAAAAATTATCTATTGAGTATTTTATTGTACCTAATATATAGTAGTAAGATCAAAGCTAAAAGAATATATATATATGATTTGGGCGCCATCAGCAAGAATCAAAACCAAAACATACAACTGTTCACACTTAATTCTTCGCCTCTAAACCACACCCATATATATATATATATATATATATATATATATATATATATATATATATATATATATATATATATATATGAACAAATGATTAATAAAACATGTTAAAAGACATCTTGAAAAAGAGTTAAAAACATATTTAATTTTAAAAAAGGAAACACAAGATAAGTGGATAGTCCTTAATCCGCGGAGTTTCGAAGAAATACTCTCCTTCTCATCAGAGTGCAGGAATTAGCAAAATGCAGGATCGGATTTTGCATATAAATATATGTAAATATACATATATACATATATATACATATATAAATATGTATATGATATATATATATACATATATATACATATATATACATATATAAATATGTATATAATATATATACATATATATACATATATAAATATGTATATATATATATATATAAATATGTATATAATATATATATATATAAATATGTATATAATATATATATATATATATATAAATATGTATATAATATATATATATATACATATATAAATATGTATATAATATATATATACATATATAAATATGTATATAATATATATATATACATATATAAATATGTATATAATATATATATATACATATATAAATATGTATATAATATATATATATACATATATAAATATGTATATAATATATATATATATATATATATATATATATATATATATATATATATATATATATATATATATATATTAAATTGTGAACATAGAGGAACACAAGCTACATTTTTGGATTTAGATATAAAAATTGAGGATGTGATTTTTATTTATAAAATATTTGATAAAAGAAACTCCTTTCCTTTTTAATAGTTCGTATGCTGCACAAAAACAGTACTTGCCCTGTATATATATTTATGTGTGTTTTGCAGGATCATTTTGTCTGAGTTTCTAAGAATAGCTCGCGTTACCTTAAACTTAATATATTTTATCCCCCCCAGTTTCTAATTAAGTAATAAGGATGATAAAACAAAGTGAGGATAAAACTAAAATATTTAAACAATTAAATAAAGCATTTGTTCGTTATCATGATGCTTTTGAATAATATAAAATTAACTAGAATATATTAATAAAAAAATCCAAAACTAAATTAGTAATGCATAAAATGTGTGTATATATATATATATATATATATATATATATATATATATATATATATATATATATATATATATATATATATATATATATATATATATATTGTTATAACAAAAACCAAGACTTCAAAGAATATGTTGATAGCATGATAGCAACAAATAGTGTATTTCATCGTTAGTTACAATTGTTTTAAGACTATTCGGACAAATTCAAACATTTGATTATGTTAAAACAATATATGAATGCTCAATTATGAAATATGATAATTTTGTAGCTTACAGTTTACGTCATCTCTTTTTGGCTTAAAATTTATTGGTATAAGAACGATTACTGAATTATATAAACATTTTTCTTTTTACTTTTATTTTTTCTTATATATATATATATATATATATATATAAGAAAAATATTTTTAACTAGTAAATAAGAATGTAAATATATAAATAAAGAACTAATAGTAGAAGGGAAGATAAAAAACGTATAATGGATTAATCCGAATCTTTTAAATACAACATTGTTAAATTAAAAAAAATATATCCATTTTAAATTTGGAAACAGGGACGAATCTCACAGATAAGGAAGACATTTCTTTTATAGCATAAATAGGTCAGCCAAATTGATCATAAGCAGGAAACTAGATCCAATATTTGAATTTTTTTTTTTTTTTGTGTTCTTCTGATTAAGGGAGGTGGTGTTTGATTAGCACTGCTGGAGCTATGATTTAATATACTGTTTTGTTTTCAAACCCACGAAACAGTGTTTCATGGTACACAACTGATGATCCCTGAAATAACATTGGGACTATTGTGAATTCGAGAAAGCAAGTTGATTGTGATTAAATTGCATGTGATTAAATGACTTACTGACTAAATAGTTTTCCAACGAATGATAAAAAATATAAAAATAAGTTATTTTTTATAGTTTTAAAGGTTAAAAAACTTCCAAGACTCTCTCTCTCTCTCTCTCTCTCTCTCTATATATATATATATATGTGTGTGTGTGTGTGTGTGTGTGTGTGTGTGTGTGTGTGTGTGTGTGTGACAGGGTTGCTTTCTTAGAATCTTACATCATCTGCAAGATACAGATGAAACTTTTAGGTCATGAATGCATAAGTTCAGTCATCATAACAATGCAATTTGAAATCTCCCCTGATCCACTCGGCTAGAATAAAACAATAGGAGGCATTACATATGTTATAATTTATCTATTATTAGCCTGGGTGATCGGCGTTGCCCAGGTGTTTGTAGGTGTGAGTTGAGAAAAAAAAGTGATAGTAAGAAGCGGGCTCGAACCCATGACCCGAACGCAGAAAATAAAAACAAAGAAAATCTAACATCTTTTCGCTACTCCATGACGCGACCGGAAGTTTAACGCGTTCAAATTTAACATAGTCAAGATGACTTGCAGGAATGACGTTGCTTTTAAACCTTCTACGAAAGCAAATTAGACACAAGAAAGTTTTTAATGTGGGGGGGGCTCCCCCCCCCCCCGCGAAAGGTGCCACACTGGCAGCATCAAAATAAATAGTAATTGTCTCAGTATGAAGGGTTTCCACTACATTGACCAAGGACGAAAGGCTAGTTTCGCTTTATTTATACGAAAAAGATGAACATACATACGTATACACATGTGCACGCGCGCACACACACATATCTACACATATATATATACATACATAAACATATATCTACACACACATACATACATACATACATACATCCACACACATATATCTACACACACATACATACATACATCTACACACACACACACACATACATCTACACACACACACACATACATCTACACACACACACACACATACATCTACACACACACACACACATACATCTACACACACACACACACACACATCTACACACACACATCTACACACACACACACACACATATATATATATATATATATATATATATATATATATATATAATTTTGTAAAAATAATTACCTGAGTGTTCAATTATTACGAAAAGACTGAATATATCTCTCTACTGGATTATGTCATACCATTGCTTTCTACACACACACACACACACACACACACACACACACACAACACACACATATTAAACCACACGCACACACATCGACCAAACACACACGCATTGAAACACACACATGCACGCACGCACACATCTCAGACTTGAATGACTAAATATACGACGATGAATCATAGAAACCGCAGAGGATTGCCAATTTTATTTTTCAGAATGTAAGAAATAATAACAAACATTATTCTTTCGCGAAAGAGGAAGAAGAAAGACGTTGTTGCGCGTGTGATGTTGATACGCAGCGCACGGCATTCCTCTTCATCTCCGTCGAATCAAAGACGGAGCACCTCGACAAGAAATCCCCTGTCAGAATCCCCTGTCGGTAAAAGAAAACGAAGGAAATCCTTACGAGGGATGCGAGGGGAGAGGCGAGATACGGACTTGATAGGCAGGGAACGGAAGGACATTGATGAATCATACTACCCACCTCCTAGCACTGTTTCGTATAGTGACATCATCAAAACCTTTCCATCTCCCTTCAAGTGGGAGGGGGCAGTAGCTCCCTACGCCCTACTCAAAACCCACTCGTTTTGGTACTAAAGCAGGCAGACAGATAGTTAGCTCAAGGAATAACAGATGAGGCCCTAACCACCTGCATCTTCCTTATACCTGTCGGTTACCATGGTAATCACACAAGATGAACAAGGTATTCCGTCTGTGCCAATCGAGGAGGAAGAAGAGGGGAGGGGGGAAGGACGGTCAAGATCTTAGAAGATAATTGCTTGGATCTCATCCATAATATATGATCAAGCACTGTCCCCGCGGGGTGGGGATGATTGTGGTATTTTGGCGGTGGCTTTTCCGGAACCAAAACACACACCGAACGTGAATGAATATATCGCATACGAAAGCTGGATTAATCAACGTTTTTTTTTTTCCACACATGCTGAAATATTCCCTGGTTTTGGGATTGAGTTATGCTTTTTTTTTTAAAATCAATTTTAATGGCTATAATTAGTCTTAACTTGCAATTAACTCATCAAGTGACCTATTTCTTATTAAGTTCAATAATAGTAATTATTATTCACCCCAAACTGTTGGTTGTAGGAGATTTGGTATCTGTCTGTCTGAGATCAAGACTATACTATTACTTCTATTACTAATGGAGATTTTCCATCTGTCTGCTTGAAGCTGAAACGCTACTATTATTTCTACTGCTAATGGAGATTTGTCGGTCTGAAGGCCAAACTATAATATTACTTCTATTATTAATGAAGATTTGGTATCTGTCTGACAGAAATAAAAATCATTGCTTTAAATGCGTAATATACAATATGGCAATTGTCAAGAATTAGTAAGATGGCTGCGTCGCGATAGGTTTCACTAAAATTTGATTTTCCTCTGTAAAAAAAAAATTACTTGATGAAATTAAAAGATTTTTTATGAGAACTTTATTCTATAATGGGCATGCACATCATAGAGATATTTCTTTATCTCCGTTTTTTAATGTCTCTGCTAAACTGCACAAGCGCCAACAGTTCTAAAACTCAAAGGCCCTCTTGCAGTTTAGATAAACCAAAATATTAGGATATATGAGGGACACATTTGGGAGTACACCGTCTGTAAGAATGTCATTTGATTGGGTATTGAAATTTACGTACTTATTGTAACAGAATTTTAAAATTAAAATGAAGCAATATTGAAATTTACGTAATTATTGTAACAGAATTTTAAAATTAAAATGAAACAATATTGAAATTTACGTAATTATTGTAACAGAATTTTAAAATTAAAATGAAGCAATATTGAAATTTACGTAATTATTGTAACAGAATTTTAAAATTAAAATGAAGCAATATTGAAATTTACGTAATTATTGTAACAGAATTTTAAAATTAAAATGAAGCAATATTGAAATTTACGTAATTATTGTAACAGAATTTTAAAATTAAAATGAAGCAATATTGAAATTGACGTAATAGAATTAAATTGAAACAATATTAGAAAACAGAATATTTTTTTTATTAAATGATTTTTATTAAATACAGAAACATAATCATAAATGATATTGTTTTCGGATACATGACAATATATGCGGAAATATCTGACTCGATTGCCTTCTCTGCCACACAAATTCCAACAAATGTAGATTGAACAGAATTATATCTTTTGGTACTTGTACAGTTTAAAAAAATGAAAATATCGAAAAAAGCTTATATTGTACGCATCCGTTTTGGACTGAAGATCCCAGAAAAAAAAAATTTCACTTAATTTGATCGAGTAGTTTTTTTGTTTTGTTTTTTTTGTTTTTTTTTTTTACAGCGGAAAAACACGGTTTTATGAGAGCGCGTTGAAGTCAGCTATCTTGGAATTTTTTGAACACGCCACGGGGAGATAACTCCAGGTAAAGCGCCAACACTCCCTCCCCATCTAGCTTTTCTTCCTAAAAATTGAACCTGTATCATAATAAATTATGGGTTTGTATTACTGTACACATAGATACGAAAAAGTTGTCAATAAACAAATATATAACAAATAAATGTTATCAAAGGCAAGATAAGTTACTTTTCTACCAAACTGGATATATTTTTCGTGTTTTTATTCAATGTAACATGTTTATTCAGCTCGAAAACCATACAGTGTTTACCGATGTATTGGAACATTCAAGATGGCGTCTGGTTCTCTCTTTAACACGGTAAGTTTGGGAAAAAGAGTTATAAATACAAA
>NC_136517.1:84240994-84258494 GCF_053919585.1 Euprymna scolopes | reverse complement strand
CAACGGTAGTCGAATAGAAAATAGTAAGACAAGCAAACACATGTAGAGACATGGACGATCCATGTAGATTATGCCTTCATGAAAAATTTGTTATCCTATACTTTAAAGAAGTTCAACATCTATTAAACTGTAGGATAGAAATAGCGAACAACTGTGTTCACAGGATAAACTTTACTCTAGGATAGCGATACAATAACAAAAGAAAATAAACAAATAACATAAACATATATATATTTACATAAATTATCATATATATATATATATTATGTGTGTGTATGTATGTGTATATATATATACATATATATATTATGTGTGTGTATGTATGTATATATATATATATATATATACACACATATATATATTATGTGTGTGTATGTATGTATGTATATATATATATATATATATACATATATATATTATGTGTGTGTATGTATGTATGTATATATATATATATATATACATATATATATTATGTGTGTGTATGTATGTATATATATATATATATATATATATATATATATATATATATGAACTAACATAAAAACACATTTATTCTAGGTTTAAAATAGGTCAGGACACTAGATATCTATGCTCCTCACCAAAACAGCACACACAGCGGAACGGGTGAACTAGAGATCAACTGGCTCTTTGTCCTGTAAGTGCCTGCTCATCGGCTGATTAGGAAGGGTGCGTTGGAAACTAGAAAGCTGATTGGCTAACAAAAACTCAATAGAAGGTGCGTATATAAAAACGTGAGACAACCACAAAATCCTCGCATAAGCCTGATAAATCCTAGCGTGGATGAAACGCGGAATATTTTGTGTAGCTTAATTGCTATATATATTTTAGAACTTACTACCTAGCTCAAACTACGTATTGAGCACTGTTGAAGTAAATACTTAAAGTTGACGCATAAATTTAAACTTTCGTATATTAATTTATGTGATTAAATGAAGTAGTCATATATATATATATATATATATATATATATATATATACTTGTTTATTGTTACATAAACATGCTCACATCCCGCTGCTACAAACAGCCACTTGTTTCAATCAAACAACAGATATCATCAGGCAGCGACTTATCCCGCTGCTACAAACAGCCACTTGTTTCAATCAAACAACAGATATCATCAGGCAGCGACTTTTGAATAGCCAAGTCGCTGCCTGATGATATCTGTTGTTTGATTGAAACAAGTGGCTGTTTGTAGCAGCGGGATGTGAGCATGTTTATATAACAATAAACATCACTAGTCCATTACTTTTGAATAAAAAAAACCCGAGTATATATATATATATATATATATATATATATATATATATATATATATATACTAGATTCAGCCACTCTGATGATTCTTAGATGACGAAACACGTGTCAATAGATGATTATATTTTAAAAACAATATATATATATATATATATATATATATATATATATATATATATATATATATATATATATAGTGTTCATTTTATGAATAAGGAAAGCGAAACTCCGAAATTTAATCCAACCATGTGCATAGTGTCACATGACCCAGCCAATGACATTACCACACTGTACCAATCGCCAACAGCGCTCCCTGTCGCCAACTCCGGTTAATCGATATGGATTCGTTTATTTATGAAATATCTCCAGAGGAACTGTTGGTTCCCTTTCTTTCTTTCTATCTTTCTCTCGCCCATCAACCACCATGCACGGTTGACCTGCTATCTGTCAGGGTTGTTCAGAACAAATCACCACAGTAAAGGAGTCTAACAACCATGAAACAGTGGAAAATTCCAGCGTTGGCAAAGAGACTACTAAGTCGAAACTGTTTATCCTTTGGACTTTGACCAGGAGAAATAGTAGGGTGTGGCCGATCTGGGAATGTGAGGTTGGTGATATATGGTCGGTTAAAGGGTGTGTATGTGTGGGGGTGGGGAGACTATTAGCATTTTCCACTAACTTGTCTTTACATGTTTATTGATTGGGGCTACAGCATTACACTTTCATCATAAAATTGTCAGTGACAACGCAGAGAGAGAGAGAGAGAGAGAGAGAGAGAGAGAGAGAGAGAAAGCGAGAGAAAGAGAGAGACATACAGACGGACAGACAGACAGACAGACAGACAGAGACAGAGACAGAGAATTTAATTTCCATATAAAGGAAATCATAAGACAAATTTGCTTGTGCATAGATTGATTTTTTTCTCGCCAGTGGGGGGGATGATGATGACGACTTACACAATGAATTATATTTATGTGAAGGCCGATATATTTACAAAAAATATAATGTTCAACATATCATTTGGTTGGTTGTGTTTGTTTTACGGCGTATCAACCCTTTTTAGGTCATTTACTACCGAATCCAACAATATTTTTAATAAAATATATTTGTTTTGTTTTTTTCAAGTCAGTTTCTATTTAACCCATAGTTAGGACCTAACAGGTATTACTTCTCCGGGTCAGAGTGGGAACAATGGCAATTAAGGGGTGGTTCTATACACCCCAAAGCCCGTAAGCTGGGGCCTCATCATCGGATATAGTTTAAGGTCATATCCAGGATCATCAAATATAAACAATGCTAAAAAATCCCAGGTAAAGCCAAGCGGAGTCAGCGAGTATATATATATATATATATATATATATATATATATATATATATATATATATATATATATATATATATATATATACTTTTTTGTGATCAAGAGCGAAGGTCCGCTTGAAATATAAAAAAATAACAATAAGAATATTAAATACAAAAAGCAACATCGTTTTTCATGCTTCAAAAAACCCTCATAACCTTTAAAGCACTATCCTAGAAGCATATGTGGACTTTTAACATTATATATATATATATATATATATATATATATATATATATATATATATATATATATATATCCTAGAAGCATATGTGGACTTTTAACATTATATATATATATATATATATATATATATATATAGAGAGAGAGAGAGAGAGAGAGAGAGGGAGAGGGGGGAATTAGAACGGAAGTCTAAAAGAGCAAAGTTTAATTTACTGTATTAATACTTTAAATGAACATTGCTCATAGTACTGTAGATATATAATAAGCTCAATAGGTATATATTTATCCTAGAGCTATATTAGTATTGAGGAAAAAGATTAATAATTGTAAATTATGAGTCAGTTTCAAAAGGAAAGACAAATAAAACATTAAAAATTAAATTTTGATTTGTTTTGTTTCTCCTTTTGAAACTGATTCATAATTTACAATCATTAATCTTTATCCTTTATATATATATATATATATACACTTGTGCCCGATATTATTCATACCCCCCCCCTTGAAAATTGAGTTTATTAGGTGTAACTTTGTAAGAATTTATTGTTTACGTCCATATTGATACATATTCTTAATAAACCTCTTCTGATCATTTTCGTCATTTTAAAATCTCGGGATACTTATAATAAAAGAAATATACAGCTATTTATAAAATCTGCAATGTTCAAAAATAATCATACCCCTTATTTTTTCAGTATTAATCGAGTTTCTGACTGTTTGTTTCCTGTTTGATTCTTATTTTGAATGCTTTTATACAACCTTTGATTAATTTCATTTCGTTTTTTGCATTTTTCAGAAATTAAAATGATATCAACTGAAAACCAATAAAAGAATAAAAATTATTACAATGGGGAAGAAAAAAGAGTTTAGTAATGATCTTAGGACTAAAATTGTGAATTCACATAAGGATGGTTTAGGTTACAAGTCAATTTCCAAGAAATGTGAGGTCCCTACAGCAACAGTACAGAGCATCATCAAAAAATTCCAGAGCCACAACATAACAAACAACTTGATTGGTAGAGGAAGGAAAAGGAAACTGTCTACTAGAGCCATCAGGAATATTGTAAGAAGTGTTAATGCAAATCCAATCACCACTACTAAGAACATTTTAGAAAATCTGGAGTCTTCTGGCATAAAAATATCAAGGCAAACATTGCAAAGGACTCTGCATGAAAATGGTCTGAAAGGAAGAAGGCCAAGAAGGACTCCATTGCACACCGGAAAACACCTTGCAGCATGTCTAAAGTTTGCTAGGACCCATGTGAATTCTCCAGAGTCCGTTTTCTCAAGTATTTTGTGGACTGACGAAACAAAAATTGAATTGTTTGGCCATATGGATGCTTCTTACGTTTGGAGGAAGAAAGGAGAAGCTTACAACCCAAAGAACACCATACCCACGGTGAAACATGGTGGTGGTAGCCTAATGTTTTGGGGCTCCTTTTCGGCTAGTGGTCCAGGTAGTTTGGTCAAGATAGATGGAACCATGAAGAAGGAGCAATATTTGGAGATACTCCAGAAAAACATTAGGCAGGATGCGGAGAAGCTCCATTTAGGACCAAACTGAGTCCTTCAACAGGATAATGATCCAAAACATACTGCCAAAATAGTCAAGAAATGGTTTGAGGATAATCAAATAAATGTTTTGGAATGGCCTTGCTAGAGTCCCGACCTTAACCCTATCGAAAACCTCTGGCACATATTGAAAACTGAGGTTAAAAAGCGGAAACCTAGAAATTTGAGGCATTTGGAGAACTACTGCATTGAAGAATGGTCAAAAATCAGTGTTGATGCTTGTAAAAACCTTGTTGATTAATATCCAAAACGGTTACAGGCAGTTATTAAGAATAAAGGGCATGCTATTGACTATTAGTAAGAGAGGTATGAATAATTTTGAACTAGTGCCATTATTGTTTTTCTTTGTATAATGTTTCAAACTTGCATAATTTATTTATTTGTTGAGTTTAAATTAAATGCTTATGCTTGATTTATTGTTTGAAATCCCTTTAATATTGTCTACCTTCTGGTTTGAGCAATATTCTTATAGAAATCTCAAAGATCCGAGGGGTATGAATAATATCGGGCACAAGTGTATATATATATATATATATATATATATATATATATATATATATATATATATATATATATATATATACATACAATAAAAATTACAATTAAATTTACCAAAATGATCCAAGATGGTAAAACTAAAGTATATTATAAATATTAAAGAATTAATATTTATAAATTAATCTCAACCAGATGTAAAAGCCCGATAAAACCAAATAGGTGATAGAGCTTATAATAAGAGCAAATAGTTAATAAAACATGTTAAAAAACACTTTGAAAAAGAGTTAAAAAACATATTTAATCTGAAAAGGAAACACTTAATAAGTGGATAGTCCTTAATCCGTGGAGTTTCGAAGAAATACTTTCTTTCTCATCAGAGGGTAGGAATTAGCAAAATGTAGGATCGGATTCTGCATACAAAAGTATTTGATGAAACTGCAAGTAAGTCAAAGATCTTACTTGATAACAAAAAGTGAAGCTGAGGGAATATGGTGAAGAAAAAGGTGATTTCACGTGAATGGATAGTCCGGTGGAAGGTAAATTATCCAATGACGGTAAAATCAAAAAATGCAAATCCAAGAAAGTTAATTAAATTTCCATCCGCACAAGTAAAATCCAAGAAAATCACGTAATTGGAAGATGGTCCAAAATAATCCAAAAGGCCGAAATCCGTGGAATAATTCACAAATATGTTCAAGAAAAAAGGGGAAAAATTCCAATAATATTAATAAAAGAAAAAGAAAATATGCGTTTGACCCGGCAGCCGAGAATCCGATACCACATTTTGCTAATTCCTACCTTCTGATGAGATGGAAAGTATTTCTTCGAAACTCCGCGGATTAAGGACTATCCACTTATTAAGTGTTTCCTTTTCAGATTAAATATGTTTTTAAGTCTTTTTCAAAATGTTTTTTAACATGTTTTATCAACTATTTGCTTATATATATATATATATATATATATATATATATATATATATATATATATATATATATATATATAGCTAAATATAGGCCAATGACGATAAAAAAATTTTTTATAAATTAAAATAAAGGCTAGCTGACCAGATTTCGTTCCTTGCTGAGCAGAGATAAATCGAGGAAAATTGCGATTAAACAAAATTGCCATGAATATGGCGAGGGAGAGAAAAAAAAATAATAATCGGGGGAAAAATACGTAGAAATCAAATTAAGTCCTAAGAGATTTTCTTTTTGCTTGCAAAGAGAAGGTCTAAGTATTCATTCATATTCATGACATATTTTTTTAATTGCAATTTTCCTCGATTTAGCTCTGTTGAGCGAGGAACTAAATCTGGCCAGCTAGCCTGTATTTTTTATTTTTATTTTTTTTAATCATCATGTTAATTCGCCTATATTTAGCCATAATTAATCTTTTTACTCGCAAAAGAATTTTCATATATATATATATATATATATATATATATATATATATATATATATATATATATAAATTTAAAGGAGCTTAGAACAATAGTCTAAAGAGCAGAGTGTATTTTAATGTAACAGTGAAAAACGATCGTACAAATAATTTATTTTGTTGTTGTTCCTTCTTATGAAACGGATTTTTAATTTAATTATAATTTGATTTTTAAATTATCAATCCCATTACTATATATATATATATATATATATATATATATATATATATATATATATATATATATATATATATATATAACAACAGGAGTATGAAATGAAGTCACAAAACTATATATTGCTGGATATAGATTGGTTTATTTATTGAGTAAGGGAATACAAGCAATTATTTGGGGGATAGAAGGGACTCTTCATGCCAAGGCATTTCGAAGCCTAATGCTTCTCATCAGAAGAGTAGAGAAGATGCTAGGTAGGATGGTGGAGATGCGGCGTCTAGCGTAGGGTTCATTAGGAGCGAAAAAGACTAAGTGAAATAATAGAATGTTGAAGGAAGCTTTATTGAATTCTAAATAAAGAAGAAGCTTGTTATATATAGTATGATGTAAAAAAAGCGTATATCGTCTTTAGCATAGCGTTGAGTTTATTTTTAAATTTAAGGGGCATATGTTTTAGGGTTAAATTGGGGGTATATTGTGGCTGCGTGGTAATTCTATTTTAATGGTTTGTGGGGGTGTCTATTATCTATGGAGTGGTATTTTTGACTGGTGCAACCGATACGGCGAATAGCAACTATAAAATCGCCTATCATTTTGGGAGGGGTAGTTGCAAGGCTATAATATTGATTTTTCAGAGCTCGGTATATGTTAGGTACTATGCGGCAATATTAAGCTATATATATATCGATCGTTTTTCACTATTACATTAAAATACACTCTGCTCTTTAGACTATTGTTCTAATCTCCTTTATATATATATATATATATATATATATATATATATATATATATATATATATATATTATATTATATTTGAAAATTCTTTTACGAGTAAAAAGATTAAGCGTGACGAATCCTATAGTTGGATGAAACGCAGAATATTCAGTGTAGCTTAATCGCCATATATATTTTATAAATTACTATATATATATATATATATATATATATATATATATATATATATATATATATATATATATATATATATTGTTGTGGTGGCAACCACTTATTTGCATATGCGAATAACATAACACTATAAATGGCAAGCCTAGGTTGGCCTTGGTGTGTCTTACTCAAATGCCACCGGAAGTGACGCCGAAGAGCGTACATGTCCTCCCACCAAGACTCTCTGACTCGACACCGTCATTTGTACATATTGTAAATATACCTTTTCTTAAATACACTTATTATTGCGTTATCTTGTTGTTTGCGTCTTCATTGTATTTCCTTACTAATTATTGTTCAACCTTGCAACCACAACAGATATGAAGCGTCAAATATAACAGTTTGACGAAGAACTATTTAAAAAAAAAAGTAAAACGCAAAGGTTGACCATTTTTTTAAGGAATGCAAAGTGTTGACGAGCAAACGGATTTTACGCTAAAGAGAAGTTTCAACTCAAGTGAAAAAAAAAACTCTAACGTGGCAAAAGCGACTATTTACGCCGTTTTCTGGGAATCCGACTTGCAAACGAATGTAAAAGTGAATATTTGTTTTGTCGCTACACGACAAATCTTATTAAAGGACCAACTTGCAAACGAAAAGCGAATTTTGTTCTGTCGCAAAAACGACAGGTCAGACCCGTATTACGAAAAGCAAGGAAGTAACCTACGGAAAAAGTTCACCAGTGGATTCTAATTACTGTTCTCCGCAAACAAAACAACAACTAAAGGACTTTTTAATTAATGTTTTGGTTGACGTCGGTACTAAAAGGAAATACCACAGCTAAAACTAAAATTCAAGGAAAGGATTTTTTTTCTTCTTGAAGTTGTCACTGAATAACGGATAATACAGTAAAACGTCACGGAAAAAAAAGGTAATCTCAATTTAAGAGGTATTTTAATTACTAAAATACTAGAGAAAAAAAAACTCAAAGAACTAAATGTACTGCATACATTTATTCAATTGTGACTCGATTAAAAAAAAAACCCAAACTTTTATTTTGTGGAAAGAGTTACTTATTAGTAAGTGCCTAAAAACGGAAAGTCAATTCCATTTGGTGATTCCAGATAAACCTGTTTTATTTTTTTTTTTGCAGCGTGACTCGCAAAAAGAATATATTATTGCAAGCAGCGATATTATTATTGAAAACAGGAGCTTACAGCAATTTGTTTTTTGTTGTAACCCAAACCGGTGTATATTGTACATGGTACAATATTTTTTTTAACTACACACTAAAAAAAAATAAAAAAAAAAACATGGAAGACTTATCAAAAATGTTCATGCAATTTTTACAAGCACAGGCTGAGCGGGATGAACGCAGACAAGCTACACAAAACGAGCTTTTGCAAACACAAATACAGGCACAGGCTGACCGTGAGGAAAAGAGAGAGGACAGGTTATTGAAATGGCAGCAGGAACAAGAAGAAAAGCAGAAAATGGCACAATTAAAGCAGAAAAAACTGCAATTGGAACAGGAAGAAAGGCATAAGAAACTACAATTGGAATATGAAGAAAGACAAGATGAACGTTTTGCTAAAACACTGGAACTACTAAAGAGTAATCGAGAAAATGTCGATAGTGTTAATTTCTCCCATACAACTATTTTTAATAGCATGGACACATTTCATTATGTGCCTGAGGAAGAGAAGAATTTTGAAGCATACTACACAAGATACGAGGATGTTTTTCAACTGGACTGTAAAAATTGGCCAAATAGTCAGAAAGTGAGCCTCTTACTCAGAAAATTGGGTACATCAGAACACAGCAAATTCGTAGATTACATATTACCTAAAAAAACTGCGGAAGCTGTAAAATTACTAAAAGAATTATTTAATCCAAATATATCTCTTTTTCATAAAAGATGACTGTGCATGAATCTAAGAAAGATGGACAATCAAGATTATTTGACATACGCATCAGTTGTCAATAAAAACTGCGATAATTTTAAGCTTGCAGAACTAACGGTAGAAGATTTTAAATGTCTAATCTTCGCTCAAGGGTTAGTTTCCACGACAAATGCAGAAATACGCAGACGAGTGTTGTCTAAGCTGGAATCTGAGCAAGATTTAACCCTCCAGAAACTAGCAGAGGACTGTGAAAGGGCCATTACACTAAAAAAGGATTAAAAAAATATAGAAGAATCCGGAGTGGCATATGTAAGAAAAGTTAGAAAACCATACGCACCAACCAAGAACTTTACAAAGAAAAGCAATGGAACGGGATATTCCAAAGATAATAACCATAAATATAGTACAGAATATAACAAGCCTCTTCCTAGATATAACTGTGAGATGTGCAGAAAAGCATTGGGAATCAGATTGTCCTTATAAGAAGAAAAATGCTACATTTGTAAGAAGGTGGGACACAAAAGCGATTGCTGCAGATATAAAGATTACACCAGAAAGAGAGTACAGCAAACAAAATCAAATACAAAATTAGACAAAGATCGGCGAAAATACGTAAAAGTGGAAATATTTAAAACATCAATAAAGTTACAACTCGACTCCGGCTCCGATGTTTCTATAATAAACCTGAATACGTGGAAAAAGTTGGGAAAACCGGCCATGATGAAAACTAGTAAAGCAGCCCGGACGGTAACTGGTGGTGGTATAAAATTTGAAAGAGAAGTTGTCCTCCCGATAAAATTGAAAGGGATTTCGAAGAAATTAAAAATATTCGTACTAAAAAATAGTGAAAATCTGTTTGGAATAGATTTAATTGAGAAATTCGGACCATGGGATAAGCCAATCAATATATTCTGTAAAAAATTAGAATGTTCTTCTCCAACAACAGTAAATATAAAAGACGATTTAAAAGAATTATTTCCTGAGGCATTCACGACTAACTTAGGTCGCTGCAATAAATTCAAGGCCTCGTTTGAACTTAAAGAAAACACCAGCCCAATTTTTAGAAAAAAGCGAAATGTTCCGTTCGCTGGGTTGGAAAAGATTGATAAAGAATTAAATAGATTGGAACAGACGGGAATCCTATCAAAAATAGAACACAACGAGTGGGCAGCCCCCACCGTATACGCAAAGAAAAAGAATGACGAAGTTAGAGTGTGCGCAGACTTTTTGACCGGGGTCAACTCCCTATTAAAAGATCACCATTACCCCCTACCAAGCTCAGAGGAAATATTCACGAAGTTGAATGGGGGTAATATCTTCTTCAAGATAGACTTTAGCGACGCGTATTTGCAAATACCGGTCGAGGAGAATTGCTCAAAAATACTATGCATCAATACACATAAGGGATTATACAAATACAACCGATTGCCTTTTGGCATCAAAGTAGCGCCTGCCATTTTTCAGCAAGCGATGGACACCATGCTAAGTGGTATTGAGTGCGCATGTGCATACCTGGACGACATTGTTGTCAGGAGCAAACCCCTAGAAGAACATAAGGAACATTTGAAACAAGTATTTACTCGAATACAAGAATTCGGCTTTAAAGTAAAAGAAAGTAAATGTGACTTTTGTATGAGCGAAATTAAGTATCTTGGACACATAATAAACAAACATGGACGACGTCCAGACCCAGACAGATCTGCGGCAATAAAAAATATGCCAGCACCCGATAATGTAACAACCTTGCAGAGTTTCTTGGGACTCGCAAATTATTACCAATCTTTTATTGAAGGAATTCATAACTTGCGAGCCCCCTTAAATAATCTGCTTAAAAAGGATACACCGTGGAACTGGACGCAAGAATGTCAAACCGCTTTTGACAAAATAAAGAGCGCACTAACATCCGAATTATTCTTAACGCACTTTGACACAAACTTAAAAATAGTCGTCGCTAGTGACGCTAGCTCCTACGGCTTAGGAACATGCATTCAACATATTATGCCGGATGGGTCTAGAAAACCAATAGCGCACGCTTCGAGAACGCTGATACCAGCCGAAAGGGCATATTCACAAATCGAAAAAGAAGCGTTGAGCATAATCTTTGCCGTGACTAAATTTCACCGATATTTATATGGTAGACAATTCATACTTGAAACCGACCATAAACCGTTAGTCACGATTTATGGATAAAAAAAAGGATTGCCGGTATACACCGCAAATAGGTTGCTGCGCTGGAGTACAATACTACTTAATTACGATTTCCAGCTACAACATCTAGCATCAAAAAAGATTTGCCATGCGGATGGACTGTCAAGACTGATACCACAGAAACACAATCTGGAAGAATCAGTCATTGCAGCAATTCGGACAAATGTTGAAGTAAAAAAATATGGTAGCAAACATCATTAAGGAACTACCCGTAACTTTGTCGGACATTAAAAGGGAAGCCGAGAAAGACGAATATATAAAGGACATAAAAGAGAAAATTATAACGGACACAAAGGTGCAGGAAGTTTTCTCCATATGTGACGATGTGTTACTGTACAGCGAGAGAGTGGTAATACCCAAAACATTGCAGAATAGGATGTTAAGAGATTTCCACACAGGACATCCGGGGAAAAATCGAATGAAGTCGTTAATGAGAAGCTACGTGTACTGGCGTAACATGGACACTGACATAGCGACAACAATTGATAAATGTAAAGGATGCCAGTTAGCGGCAAAATCTCCACCTATAGTACACAAACCTTGGCCGAAAACCGACCAACCATGGTCGAGAATCCACATGGACTTCGCTGGTCCAGTAGGTGAAAACTATTATTTAATTGTAGTGGATAGTTTCACAAAATGGCCGGAGGTAATGCGTTGCAGGAATCCAACAACGAACAACTCAATAGGGTTCCTACATGAGTTGTTTGCAAGATTCGGTGTACCAGACACACTGGTCACTAACAACGGAACGCAGTTCACATCCGCAGAGTTTAAGGAATTTTGCGACACGTTCCGAGTGAAGCACATCACGACTACACCATATCATCCAAGGTCGAATGGCCTCGCGGAAAGGTTCGTGGACACGCTAAAACGAGCGTTAAAGAAATCCATTGGAACACCAACAGAAAAAGCTTTGCAACAATTCTTGCAAGTATATAGGATTACACCACATCCTAGTACACCATCAAACATATCATCAGCTGATCTAATGTTTGCCAGAAAGGTAAAATCAGCGTTTGACAAACTATTGCCAAGGCAGGCAATTATCCGAAACACTACACACACGAGAAGAAAGAAATATAACTCGGGAGATCGAGTATATTTTAAGTGCTACAGAAATAACACATCTTACAGGGAATGTGGAGTAGTGGATAAACGCATTGGTGATTGTACATACATGATTAAAGGTCCACAGAATATACATAAAAGGCACCTAAATCAGATAAAAAACGTCATATCCAAGATGATGATGATACGACAACAGTCGAAGAGGAGGACACCATAGATATTATATACGAATCTTTTAATTTGGAACCGCCTCAAAATGCACCTGAACCCCGAAGATCAGGTAGGAAAAGAAAAGTGAATGAACCATTAATGGTAAACCCAAAAAGAAAAAGATATTGAAATCTGTGTGACTTCAAATCTTGGGAGGGGGGTGTTGTGGTGGCAACCACTTATTTGCATATGCGAATAACATAACACTATAAATGGCAAGCCTAGGTTGGCCTTGGTGTGTCTTACTCAAATGCCACCGGAAGTGACGCCGAAGAGCGTACATGTCCTCCCACCAAGACTCTCTGACTCGACACCGTCATTTGTACATATTGTAAATATACCTTTTTTTTAATACACTTATTATTGCGTTATCTTGTTGTTTGCGTCTTCATTGTATTTCCTTACTAATTATTGTTCAACCTTGCAACCACAACATTATATATATATATATATATATATATATATATATATATATATGTTATATATTTCTGTTGAAACATATTTTATTTCCTTCTAATATATACTAATACTTAGCTCAATGTAATTACAGAGCAATATAGTGAATGATGATGAGTTAAGGGCAAAATAAATTCACTAGTTGATATAATAATTAAGTGATTGATTTTGAGCTACGAATTATAAATGTCAACTGAATTGAAGGAAAATGGTTAACATAATGAACTTTGGAATATAAAATTTTGTCATTCATTCACTATATATATATATATATATATATATATATATATATATATATATATATATATATATATATATATATATAGGGGGTAGTTAAATGAATAAAATAAGATCAATTCTTTAAGAGGAGGCTTATCAGGATAATGCAAAGCTCAACAAATTGAATTGGAGCTTATATAGAATATATTATATATTATAGAAATCAATAAAGGAAGAAAAAACCGATATACATCTATGTAGTATTATATATAGATTTATAGCCTCAATAATTTATTTCGCTCCTAAGGTAACTATCGATAGACGTCGCATCCCTATTATATTACCTCGCATATTCATTCCTCTTCTGATGAGAAGCATTAGACTACGAAATACCATGGTATAAAGAATTCTCACTTAGCCTACACCCCCAATTAATGCATCACCCTTTTTGAATAGATGAATAAATATATATATATTAGTTTTATATCGTCATTCTCTCTCTCTCTCTCCTCTCTCTCTCTCATATATATATATATGTGTGTGTGTGTGTATGTGTGTGTACTAGCAGGGAGACCCGACGTTGCCCAGGATTGAATGATGATCAACGAATGTTTCACACTCCCATATTTTATTGTTATTGAAATCGGTGAATTCGTCTATTTATCAATCAATTTCATTTTAATTTCCTGCTCTAATTAGGAACCCATCGCGGTGCAGCGGTAGAAAGCTTCACATGCCTCTCGCGGTGGCTTCGTCCACAATACATTGTAGTCTACATTGCACTGTAGAGAACCTACTGTTGATTGTATAAAGTTATTGTTTAGATATAACGGCCTGAATTAGTTTAAAATGCAAAAGTCAAGTATCATGCTTCGACTGAGCTCTAAACAGAAACATTCATTTTGAACGCGCCCCGCCATATAAAAAAAACCACTGTTAATTTTATATGGCTGACTTTTCTGCTTGTGCGGTGATAAAATTTGTACTATAAATGCTCTGCACCTATAAAATAGATACATTGAGCTTCACACGAAATTAACGGTGATTCAGTTTTTATCATAACAGTCTCAATATGTTAAACAAAAACAGTATACATTGAAATTAACAATATTTCAACAATAAACAGTTATATATATATAGAGAGAGAGAGAGATATAGAGAGAGAGAGAGATGTATATGTATATATAGTAAAAATAGTAATTAATAAAAACCCGAAGAAAGTGCTCAATACTGTTGTAGAGCAAATATGCGTTTTATTTTTTATTACCGTATTTTAGTGTGAGAATGTGCGTGAGGACACGTCTCAACCTAGATACTCAACGAATTTAAAATTGGTATATAGAGTATTCAGACACTATGAAAACGTTTTAATCGGTTTTCGTCCGGAAAAGGAGGGCTGCTAAAGGGTCAAAATAGAAAAAAAATTTATTTGTTTTTCAACTGTTTCACGAATGCACATGCGCGAATCGTTCGCATTACAGATTACTTATCTTAAGGATAAGTAGGTTTGAAAAGAAAGACGTGTCAAGCTGGCCAAATGGTTATCGTACTTAACTCACTGTCTTTAGGTTTTGATTCCGATCTCAGCTCGAGTACTTTTTTTTCTTACAAGAAGTGAATCGTTTAGAAAAAACATAATACTTGCATGCACATGTCTCAGTTTATTTACATTTTTTTTTTTGCTTTAATTTTTTTTTAAAAGGAATTTAATATTACAGGCATGTGCAAAATGAATGCCGATGTTCAAAATGTATAAGCATGTTGACCCCTCCCTTTACTTAAAAATTCACCAAAAATTAGAAAATTAACCAATTTTAATGAAATTTTCAATATTTATCAAATAATGATCACAGAATAAAATGAAGCCATTATTTTTATTTGAATCTTAGTGGAAATGTATTACTTTGCTTAAACAATCAACAAAAAAAAAAACACCTTTACTAAAGTTATGATTTTTAGTAGTAAAAAAAAAAAAAAATTTATAGTTGCTTTTTTATAAAAAAAATAAAAGCATCGTAAATTGTAAGAATAAAAAAAAAGAAATTTTAATTTTTACAGGAACTTTACGAAAAAGCCTCTAAAATCCGTATTAATGAATTTGATATAACTAAGAAAAATGAATTTCTCGAACTACCGATATTATCGTTGAATTAAGCATTATTTATTTAATATTTTCACACAAAAGAATTATAATTGCAAAAAATATTTACACTTTTTTTTAAGATTAAATGTTTCGCATAATTTTTATAAATAAGATTTTCCTTGCTTTAATATGTATTTTTTCATATTCGCATATGTGTATTCGCTTATAAATATTTTATATGTATATTTTATATTCGCATAATTTTTATATGAATATTTTCCTTGCTTGAATCAATCTGAAACTTTCGTGGTAACATAATTATTATATAATCTTAAAAAATATATTATTTTCAATTTAAAAGCAGGAATTCAGAAAAAATATTTAATTAAAAAATGGTAAAAATTATACAAATGTTCACGATAGGAATGTATGGATGTACGGCTACGGTAAAAAAAAGAAAATCAGCACTTCCTACCTCCCTTTAACTACCTGACGTCATTTTCAGACAACCTTTAGACTTTCTGACATTTTGGGCTTCCATAGAATCCACACTTTTTTCCTTTGTTGTGATTGCTCGAAGCCAGAATCTCTCGCTTTTATGGGGGCTAATTAAACCATTTTTGTACAAACAAGGTGTTTTTTTTTTTAATTTAATTCAATATCTTTCAAATAGACCCAGAAACCTAATATTTATCTTTCAAAGGATTTTTACGATGAATTTATTTAACTTCAAAAGTTAACTGAATTTGTCAGCTTCCGAATGTCACCGTGGTTTCACGTGTACAAATATATATTTTTTGTGGAGTGTTTAATCTTTTAAATACAATCAAAAAGTAGTCGGAAACTTACAAAACAATTATGATAAATTGGCTTCCAATACTACGCCCCCCCCCTATTTTTTTCGCCATTCATGCTCGTACCTATTTAATACCCACCCACGCAGGATACATCTACTAGTATATATATATATATATATATATATATATATATATATATATATATATATATATATATATATATATATATATATATATAGAGAGAGAGAGATATGATTGGAAATTTGGCCTCACAAAATTTTTTGTTCTATTCATCAACGTGGCGGCCATTTTGTTCTATTCATCAACGTGGCGGCCATTTTCTTTATATATATATATATATACAGAAATTTTCTTTATTTTCTTTATATATATATATATATATATATATATATATATATATATAAAGAAAATGGCCGCCACGTTGATGAATAGAACAAAAAATTTCGTGAGGCCAAATTTCCAATCATATCTCTTCTAAGTGCGTAAATCAATGGACATACAAGACGGTTAGAAGTACTGGGAGTTAGACACTGTGTCGTCAGACAGTAATTCAACTGTTCATTCAGGGGCAGAAGACATGCAATCAAGGCATATATTACCTTCAGGGAAGGGGGCAGGGACCGAACCGCAGACTTACAGGGTCCAACCTTACATCCATGCATACAAATAGAAGCGAGTGGGGATAGAAAGTCGGTAAGGGTCGCGGCTGGGCTTTTCAGGAGTCGAGATTACAGAGATATGTGTGATAAAGGCAATGTCATAAGGTACTGCTCTGCCGGTGACTATATATATATATATATATATATATATATATATATATATATATATATATATATATATATCGTTTGTTACATGTCAACTGATTTTACCTCCCTTTCTCCTTCCTAGTAAATTCATACCCCTCTCTATATCTTTATACTATGTTATCCTTCCTCTCTTATCACGCTCTCTAATCCTTCCCCCAAAATATCTTTTTACCCCCCCCCCCCTTCTTTAACTGAAATTTAATTTTTGTAATTAAATTTAAATCCATGAGATCATCAATCCTTGCTTCACGCCAGTCATGGCGATGTATATATTTTCTCTCCTCTTAAATTGAAAATAGTCTTGAACCCCTTTTCAATTTCAATTCTTTTTAAATCTTCTT
>NC_136517.1:84163494-84235994 GCF_053919585.1 Euprymna scolopes | reverse complement strand
AACAACAAAAGTTTCAGAAAATTTTTTTAGTAATTTAGTAAAAAAATTATAACATTATTGGGTTTTTTAAATTTTCATATTAAACTTGTATAATTATGTTTTCTATTTAGAAATTAGTTTTGATTTTTGTTTATTTTTCGCTTTTCCACTTGTTAAACATATCACAGAAAACATTCATATCATGTAAAGAAAGGGCGCCATTTTGAATTCCCAATTTTTACGAGCCTTCTCGGCTGCGTTACAAAATCTGAAAAACACAAAAATCACTTAAAAATTTGTAAAAACTGAGAAGCTATGCAGATCGATGGAAGATTACATTTTCTTTATGTTTGGTAAAAGTTGTTTGTCTTTTTTCGACCCTTTTCTTTCTTGTTAGCTATGTTGCACAATCGTTAGTCTGACAGAGGGTCGGCTGTCATGGCACCTTCTGGCCCTGCTCTATTGTGCTGAGATATTTGTTCTGGATAGTTTTAGAGGGTTCACTCTTCCAGACCTTTTCTTCTCTGTTCAAGAAGGGGTTTGGTTTCATGCCAGTTGCCTGAGGCTCCATAACTGTTCTGTTACAGTAGATATGTTGTGAGTCTATCTCTACTCTTTCATTCTTTTCATATCAAGTGCTCGACTGAGCTTCAATCCATGGTCTCCTCACTTTAAACCTTTCACAACAAGCACTCATCTAGCTACAACCAATATCAACAATCCCCCCACCCACACACTTTCTTTCTATGTCGAAATCTAAGCACAAACACCACGAAAAATGTTTATTTCCTAGAACTACCCATCCGTGGAATTCTGTAGCATGAGTCTGCTTTCCATGGGCTTCTTCAAGTCGAATATAAGCAAGTTCTTGTTGAGCCGTCCCCTTAAATAATAAAATTCTATCCAACTTCTATCAATATCAATCACTATGCTGTTTTTTCAACGATAATTAACCCTTATCCTCGAGTGACCTTCAGGCCTTGATAAGTGGTGACTCCGTTGTCAAAAAAAAAAAAGAGAAAAAAAAAAGAGCTCATCCATCATATAAAGAGCAGTTGTCTGTGTGTTTATGTATTAGCATGCTCAGCTAAAACTCAAAAACTACTAAACAAGGTTGGTATATTCTTTTTCAGAGTTATTCCGGATAAATATCTAAAATTTAGAAAAAGTTTTCTGAGGGTCAACTCGGACAGGTTTCGTCAGGTTTTTCAGTATTATGTACTAATTTTCTAAGGAAAATGCCGATTTATTGCACGAGGACTCTATTATATAAGAGAGAGGGGTGTATATGTGTGTGTGTGTGTGTGTGTGTGTGTGTGTGTGTGTGTGTGTGTGTGTGTTCAGCTAGAGAGGAATGGGCTGGCCGGAAGAGAAAGAGGGGTTGAGGAGAGAAGGGGTAAAACGAAGACGGCAAAGAGAGAGAGAGTGAGAGAGAGAGAGAGAGAGAGAGAGAGAGATAGAGACAGACAGACAGACAGACAGAGGTAGGGAGATAGAAATTTGTTACATTTTTGCCCCAGACAACGTCGGGTAGCCCTGCTAGTTATAATATAAAAGTGGAAGGGGGAAAAGGTCTCTCTACTCTACCAACTCCCCAAACACTATTGGACATAAATTAATGAAATGAAAAATACCGCTTCCCCTGAAAAAAGAAAAAGAAAAAAAATGAAAGGTAAAACGGCTGAGAAAGGGTATCGCTTCCCTCGTTTCTCCGCCATTAGTGCCTATTTAATGTCTCATGTGGTTTATTTAGAAAGGGGGGATCGGACACATTAAAGGCACAGGGGGGGGGGAGATGTATCCCCCCCCCTCCTCGATACAATATGGTAGAAGAAAGATGTGGGTTGGAGACAACTGGGTTAGGACTATGGACAATGGGTAACCGGAGTTTTCTTTATTACATGATTTTATGGAAAGTATTCCAGTTTTAGGAAGTGGGGGGGCATGTTGGGAGCTGGAGGTGGTTGACAGTTTAGCTATACGGTAAAATAGACATGCAGTCGGGTTAGACAAACTCTTATCAGTCCTGACGTCACGAACTATGTCTCTTGATTCCAACCAACAGAGATTAGACCATTCCTGTAATGACCTGGTCCCTATTGATTGCCGTATAATGCTGGCTCTATGCTTTCTTTTTTTTTTTTTTTACGAAGGAGTCACCACTCATCAAGGCCTGGAGGCCACTCGAGGATAAGAGTTTATGAATATCAGTAAAAATAAAGGTCCAAGGATAGACCCCCCTGAGGCACTCCTGCATTTATGTCTGATCAATTTGATATGGATGAATTTATGTAATTCTTGGAATATGACATCTTCGTTCTGTGACGAGTGTGTACAAAGTAAAGATGTTTGTGCATTTTTATTTTTTAATTAGGTTCAATTCTGGACTTGCACCATAAATATAATAGTACACGGAATTTACAACTTGTCTGTAAACTTCTGAATAAAGCGCCCAACCAGTTCGGTTCGATAGAAATATGGTGTTTTGTCTTTATTGGTAGTCGGAGAAATGGACCAAATTTTTATGTTTATTTTTTTATTTAATTTTATTTTTTTACAAAGGAGTCACCACTCATCAAGACCCGGAGGCCACTCGAGGATAAGGGTAAATGAGTATACAGTAGTCAATGAGAAAATGTAGTCATCATTAGTAGTGGAAATTTGGTAAATTGGATTACTTAAGAGGACGACTCATCAAGAATTTGTTTGCATTGAACTTGAAGATGACCAAATTGTAGTCAGCTGGAAAGCAGGACAACGAAAGATAGTTCCACAGGCGTGCAGTTCTAAGAAAGAAGCTTTGTTCATGGAAGCTACGTTTAGGTTTAGGCACAGATAAAGAGTGGATGAAATTATTGGTAGTGGTTTCTACTAGACGAGTGTTTTTCGTGAAAGTCAGGCTAGAAGAGACCATAGATTGAAGCTCAGACAAGCGCTTGTCATGAAAATAGCGATAAAGCAAAGACATCCCCAAGGTTTTTCTTTTTCTTTTTGAGAAGTGGTTAGCTATTTTTTGCTAATCGCCTGAGATGCCTTTACAACTGGGCTGCCCAAGTACTTTTTGCAGATCAGTGCCTCTCCTTGGGGGCACTGACTTCACAATCCCACTTTCTGAGCCAGGTGTAACAGTTCTTGCAATACCAGGAGCAGGGGGAGCATATAGCAGCTATGCTAGGGAAGTTAGGGTTAGGTTAGTGTTGGGACTACATATATATATATATTTGGCATAATTGCATTGACAAGTCAATTCTCATCAGATCACCCAAGTTAAGAAACGTTAAGCCTAGTCAGTACCTGATGGGTGACCATTTGGAAATACCAGGCGTTGTATGTAGGACAATGTCAACACCTCCCTGCAAGAATTGCAAAAACCTAACGTCATCATCTTCCTTGGCCAGAATATACATGTGATTAGGGGACCGCTTGTGATTTTGATATATAATAATATATAACATTACCCATGTTTACATATGGGACCCACATGTTGTATGCAGAGTGTGCTATAAGGAATGTAGGGCAAGTAATAACTCAACTCATTTTTTTTCATTGTAATAATGACATTTATTTCCGGTACTTTCCCCGAATAAAATGAGATTGTGTTCCTTCTCTCTGACCTCTGTTCATCGTCTGCCTGTGCACACGTTCTTTTTATAGTCTTTTTTCTTTTACCCTATCGTGACATCGCTTTGCACATGGCTCGGAATTTGCATATGTGCATCCGCGCTCGATCACAGATATTCCCATGAAATTTCCTCCTTCGGAGGAAGCTGGTTCAACCCACCTAATATGAATGCCATTGGCTGGCTGGGCCCTCATCCAGTCCTCACTTTCCCGTCTTCAATGTAATGATAGGACAATGTTCAGATGGATATACTATGTTGAGACAAGTCAGTTAGTACTATAAGATCAGGCTTTCTAAAGATACCGGCTTCCTTACCAAAAATGCACCAAATATGGATGCTATTGGTGCATTTTAGGTAAGGAAGTTGGTGTTGAAATAATGGACTAGAGTGCTAGGGTTATTAGAAGTAGAACAGTTGAGATAGCAGGGTCAGTTCACAATTACAAGGCCACAATGCACACATGTATGGAGTATTGTTGTCACATTGGGATGGTGCATCTGCTACTAGTCTCTTGCTCTTAGACAGGGTTCAAAAGAGAGTCGCCAACCCAATTGGTCCTGAACTGTCAGCCAGGCTTTCCTTCTCTCCCATTGACGAAATGTTGCATCCCGCTGCCTGTTTTACAAGTATTTTAATGGTGGATGCTTCGACGAACTACAAGCCCTTGTACCCCCTCGACGTAAATACACCTGACAAACCCGAAAAGCAGTAAAATCCCACCCCTACACAGTAGAGAGCCCCAGATGCCAGAAAGCCTCATACTCTAATAGTTTCTTCCCCAGAACTGCTAGATTTTGGAATTCCCTTCCAGGTTTCTGCTTCCCCGACTGTACTGACATGCAGAAGTGCAAGTGTAATGTGAACAGACATCTTGCCACTCAACTCCCTACATAGTATCCTTGCAATTTATGTCCCAGATAGTAGACCCCTACATCAAAGTGGCACTGTGCCTTGTCTGGCATGAAAATGCAATAATAAAAAAAATAAAAAAACAGGTAATGCCCAAGGAAAGCATGGGAAGAAAAGTTATATGAATGAACTTAAAAGAAAAAAGAGGATAAAATAAAGACCTGGCCAGAGATAGGTTACTTTAGAAAGTAATTATTTAGAGCCAGCATGTAAAATGGACGTTAAACCAATGATGATGATGATGATGATGATAGCGGGATTTGGGTTCCTGCACCAAATATTGATATTATTGTCTTTTGTTTTCTCTTCCTTTGCAAAGCTCAATCATTTTCTGCAAAGGCGAATGCGATTTTCCTCTACAAATCAACCAAACCAAACACCATGAATAAATATTTAAAGATATAAAGACGTTGAAGCATAACATATTTTGCCAAAATGACTGAATTCAGCACTAAATAACACCGAAAGGGTTGATATGCCGTAAAACAAAACAATCAAACCAAACACTATAAATAGATATATGCAGAAATTAGAAAGTTTGAGCATAAAAACTTTTACCAAAATGCTTGCCGGCCGTCAGAAAATGTTGGAATCTTGACCAAGAGAAATAAGACAATCAAATGGATGAATGGAGGAGGAGGAGGAGGAGGAGGAGGAGGAGGAGGATTTGGGTTCCTGCCAAAGACTAACGGTAAAGTCTTCTTTGCACTTTGTGGTCGATTTATCTTTTGAGGTTTGTGTTAAGGGATTTATTTATTATGTTTTTTTTTGTTTTTTTTAAATAAGAATTCCCATAACTAGAGCACTTGAGATGCCGTTTGTGTCCAGAATTCACCTTATCAAAATAGAACAGACAAAAATGAAAGAAACAGAGAAAGATGGGGAGAGGGGGAATATGACAGTACCTCCCCTCTCCAACCTCCCGCTCTGCCTTTGTAGAAGTGTTCCAACCCTGTCCACCAACTGCTCTCATTGGACTTGAGTTTCCCCCCCCCCTTGTTCATGCACTTTGTATTGTAAATTGCTTGTGACTCTATCCGGTGTATTACTCAGTGACAAAGGGCAAGACTAGTGACAAGACAATAGGTCATACACCATAAAATAAAGACAAATTTAGGACAAGAGAAACTAACTGAAGTAAAATAATAAAAACTAACGGGACCTGTGGAAATTCCACATGGGACTCATTCATATGTAATATATTGATGTTGCCATTCTGTGGATGTTCAGTGTAAATGGAGACGCTCTGATATTATTGTTGCTCTTTTGTTAAAACTGCAAAAGTATTTACCTAAGCTAGCAGGGACGTCTGGCATAGCCTGGTTGTAAAGTACGCTTAAATATGGTATTTTAGTTCTTGCAGATTTCGTATATATCATTATAGAGTTAATGTTCTATCGATTTTTATATATTTTAAAGTTGCTATTTCAAAAATAAAACAAATATATTCATATGACTTGGATGCATTAGCTTGAATCGAAACCAAAATCAAAACTTATGAAAAAAAAATATGTGTATATATATAACTTTAGTTCCTTCAGCTATAATCGAAGCCAAAACCAAAACTTATGAAGAATTCGTGATAAAATTATTTATAAAAAAACGATTACTGGAGTGCCATCAGCTATAATCGAAACTAAAACCAAAACTTATCAAGAATTCTTGGTAAAATTATTTATAAAAAAATAAATGTCTTGAGTGCCATTAGCTAAAATCGAAACCGAAACTTATGAAGAATTCTTGGTAAAATTATTTATTACAAGAAATGGAAGTGTATGTATGTGTGTATGTGCATATATATATATATATATATATATATATATATATATATATATATATATATATATATATATATGCGTTCATGTATATATAGGTATGTATACCAATGACCGTCTTCAGTGTCATGTCTGCTTGAGAGTGTGAATTCGCCGGCAGGACTAAATAAGTCACTTTCGGGCTCATGGACTTTCAGTGTCTGAGGGAGTGGCACTCGTCTGACAAGACGTTGCAATCATCATGTTTTCATGCATGCATGTATGTATGTATGCATGTATGTGTATATGTGTGCATGTATGTATTTGTGCATGTATGTATGTATGCATGTATGTGTGCATGTATGTATGTATGTATGTATGTATGTATATACTAGCGTTGCTTGATATGACAGAATGAAAAAGAAAAGAAACAGAAAAGAGCATGAATAAAAAAGGACAGTCAGTGCATATTTTGTTTTGTTTCTTTGATTTTGTCCAAAACCATTCAATATTGAATTACATTATGGCGAACCAAAAAACGACTCGCATCTCCGCAATTTCAACTGTCAAAATATTTGAAAGAATCTCAACCTGGGAACTGGAACAAATCTCACAATTTCTAAAATAATCACAACTAAATGTCAGTTGCGTTTCTCATGGACAAACAACGGGGAACAAAAAACATCCACACCATAGCAGGAGACCCGATGTTACCCGGGATTGAATGATGCTAACTTCACACTCCCATATTTTTATTGTCACTAAAATCGGTGAAATCGCTCATATTTCAATTAAATCGATTGATTGCTTGGGGACCTATTTGCAGTGCAGCAGAAGGAAGCTTCACATGCCTCCATGCAGTGACTTTGTCCATTATAAATTATAGTTTACATTGCACTTCAAAGAACCTACTGATGATTTTATAAAATTATTTTTTTATAGATAATGGCTTGGATTAAAGTTTAAAATGCAAAAGTCAAGTATCATGGTTCAATTGTGTTCTAAACAGAAACATTCATTTCGAAACAGAAACATTCATTTCGCCCTTGTAATATTAAAGAAGTTATTTTGATTTTATATGCCTGGCCTTACTGTTTATGCGGTAATAATGACTTGAATTTAAGTGTAAAATGGAGAAGTTAAGTATCATGATGCAATATATATATATATATATATATATATATATATATATATATATATATATATATATATATATGTATGTATGTATATATACATTATATATATATATATATGTATATATACATTATATATATGTATGTATGTATATATACATTATATATATATATATGTATATATACATTATATATATATATATATACATTATATATATATATATATATACATTATATATATATATATGTATGTATATATACATTATATATATATATGTATGTATATATACATAATATATATATATATGTATGTATATATACATTATATATATATATATGTATGTATATATACATTATATATATATATATATATATTTCTGTAGAAATATATTTTTCTTATTATATATATCAATCCTTATATAAGAAGCTCAATGTGAATACAGAGCAATATATAGAATAAATGACAAAAATTTATATTCCAAAATACATGATGTTGACAATTTTATATTTTATTCCTTTACACCAATTGATCCTTACAGCTCTTGACAGTGTCTGTTTTGTAGCGCAAAATCAATCACTTAATAATTATATCAATTAGTGAATCTATTATACCCTTAACTCATCAGAAGAAATCGCAACAATCAATCCACCAAAAGGAATTCAAATGTGATACGACATGGTGAGAATACGCCATCTTGGATTTTAATCAAACAAAGTCATCCCCCTTCTCGTACTAACCATTTAATTAATTTATGAATCTTCTGACAAAACATACTATTTAATAATTACTAAATTTATTAATTTTATTAATTCTCATTTATTTCTACCTACTTACGAGAATAATTTCACCAAAATATACGTCATAAATTACAGATCAATATACATGTCCTAATATACGAAACTAAAACTAAATTACAAAAAAAAGGTAAACCCAACTATACGTACTAACAATCTCAATCTATGAATCTACTACTTAAATTTTCAATTAATAATTATTACATTTATTGTTTCTAAGTTATGCATACATACTTATGGAAATAATATCAACAAAATTATGTCAACTAAGTATAAAATACCATATATATGTACGAAACCTAAACTTAGCTATAAAAAAGGAAAGCCAACTTTTCGTATTACCAAATTTATTTGTGGTCTCATCATTACAAAAAGTTATATTTAATAATTAGTAAATTTAATAATTCTAAGTTGTGTAATTTTGAAAATAATATCAACCCCATTATAAACTCTCCTATCTTTTAATATATACGAAACTAATTTAAACTGCGAAAAAAAAACTGCATATTAAAAATAGCCAAATCTCGTGACTAAACAATTATCCGGAATAAAACTAAAACTACTTCAGAACTAATTCAATCACACCCGTCAACACAAATACTACTAATATTTAATATCCTACATTTTGAAAATCATCCTTACGTTATGTTAAGCTTAAAATAATTTGAAAATTCTTTTAAATCGTTGCATCATCTCCCTTCAATCAATTTAATAAAATGCAAGTCGAGTTACTTCCCTTAGATCAAAGCCTCTAAGATTAAATTTATTTATTTTTATTTATTTATCCTCAACGTATATACATCCATATCTGCTAATAATTAATTTTACATTTTAATATAGTTATACTGTTTTTCATTCATTATTATTTATTAGAAATGAAATCGATTAAAAAAAAATTAAAATTTTTTTTTAATTTAATTTAATTTATTTATTTATTATTATTATTTATTTATTTATTTTATTTTTTTATATATATAAATTAATTTGCTAATTTTACCGATACAAAATGATATTATAATGGATTATTTCAATCGATAATCATGAGTTATTAAGCTTTAACTTTATATCCGCAAATGTAGAATTGTAAATTAATTAGTTACTTCCAATTACTTTAATTTGTTATTTATTTATTTAACTATTTAATCATATTATAAACAATATCAGCACCTTCAATTATTTATGCAGAACAAATTATTTAATTTATACATTTCACCAATTTAACTCCGTTCTACATATGAACCTCAATTTTTAATAAACGTTTTGCGAAACTATTTCCTTATTTAAGTGTGATTTTTGTTAAAATTATATGTCTTCTAATACACCAATGATTATAATACAAAGTTCCTACATCTGATGATATGTTACTATAATTATAATTAAATAAATGTATACCAAAGTTAAAACTAGTATTAATTTTAATTCAAGTTAATGAGATTTATAAATATTGTTTAGACCTAATAATTATAGACAATATCCAACCCTGGTTATCCTTATTCTTAAATTCCCTCTTCTATGAACTTTAATTACATCCTATTTATAATTTATTTAATATTTTAATTAAAATTTAATTAATATTTCGGAAATGAAGTTATGAACGTTAACATAATTAATATATATATTAAAGAATGTGTGGTTAGACATATTGGATTTAATATAGATATAAGTTATTATAACTATAATGTTATTTTAAACACACATACTAACTATTAAGTATTTGGCTCATATATTTAGAAACACATATCAATCAATTTTTAATCAACTTCTTGCATCAATTACATTTTTAGATTAATACTTGGCGCCTAGCTCCTTTAAATAAATTTTTCTGGTAAGTCATTTTTTAGGTGTGCACTGTAAGGAGGATTGAACCAAACACAATTTCTCCGTCTATTTTTCTTTTTAATTGTATTATTGTTGCTAATTTGGGACTTATTAATATTGTCTATAACCTTATTTTTATTATCATTAATGTTCTTAATATTGTTTTTATAACTGGATTTGCCCATAGCCATATTTTATGAAATTACATGTTTATGTTTTGATGTTTTCACATTCTCTGATACTTTATTTACATTGTTTATTTACATTGTTAATATATTTGATTTCGCCTTTATATCCAGATCTGGCTAGTGCTACATTGTAATATTCTTTCTTATTATTAAAAATAATGAATGGAACAAGCAATTATACCTAGTATATCAAAGAGAATTTCTAAACTATCCCAAAATGAGTAAATTTTTAATACCGAGGAAAGCCGATAGGGCTGCCTAGGCAACTTTTGCAGATTAGAATGTCCCTTCTCAGCAGTGCTGACTTCCTTCTTAATCCCACTTTCCGGTCCTATTGTCTAAGTTCTTATAGTGGGAGAGAACTAAAAACCCTATTACTACACCATTACTACACCATACACTCATTAACCTCTATTCTCGAGTGGCGTTTACGCCTTGATACGTGTTGACTCCCTTGTGAAAAAAGAAGAAAAAATATATAGAAGTCTATTGTCTAAGTTCTTATAGTGGGAGAGAACTAAAAACCCTATTACTACGCTATTACTACACCATACACTCATTAACCTCTATTCTCGAGTGGCGTTTACGCCTTGATAAGTGTTGAATCCCTTGTAAAAAAAGAAGAAAAAATATATAGAAGTATACAAACATGTACGCATACTTAACCTAATATAGAGATATGCGTATGTATGTCGTATGTATGTCGCCATCTGTTTGCAAAAACATTTGCACAAATGACAATCTGGTTAATATAGTAATTCAATATCTTCAAGAAAAGCTAACTTCTCAAATTATCTTCGTTTTTTTCCCCCCCTTGTGTTCTATTATTTTTAAGCAAATAATTTCGAATGCGTAAATTTCGGGAAGTTTTATTTCCATTATTTTCATTCGATTTAAACCTTATTTCTTTATTGAAATGGGAAATGTGTAATTTATTAATCACAGAATAAATTAAATCGAAATGAACTTTTTGACTTCTGGTCAGCCATCTTGAGATTTCGAAGAAAGGGACGCAACTCTATGTATTACAGCTATTGTCACCTGTGAATGAATGATCCCTCTTTTTGTTGTTATTTTTTCTTCAATCTATGGCCCCCCCGCCTCTGCTAAACTTTCACAAAAAAACACTCGTCTAACTACACCCACTATCAACAATTTCCCCCATTCTATCTGTGCTTAAATCTAAACATAAATTCCATGAAAAAACCTTCTGTGAAGGCAGGAACTGCTAGGTGGAGCTTATCTTGCCTTGACAGAGTTCAAAATAGATTTTGTAGCTTAGTGGGAGATATCCTTTTCTCTTTCCTGCAACCTCTTTCCCACAAAAGAGACGTTACGAACCTGTCTCTGCTTTATCGTTATTTTCATAGCAAGTGCTCGTCTGAGCTCCAATCTATGGTCTCCCCCCCACGAAAAATACTCGTCTATCTGAAACCACTATTAATAATTTTCCTCACTCTTTATCTGTGCCTAAACCTAAACGTAGCTTCCATGAACAAATCTTTCTTAGAACTGCACGCCTGTGGAACTCAGTACCGTTTTCCTGCTTTCCAACTGACTACAATTTGGTCGTCTTCAAGTCCAATGTAAACAAGTTCTTGATGAGTCATCCACTTAAGTAATCCAATTTACCAAATTTCCACTACTAAAGATTACTACAACATTTTCCCATTTACTACTGTACTCTCGTTAAACCTTATCCTCGAGTGGCCTCCAGGCCTTGATGAGTGGTGACTCCCTTGTAAAAAAATTGAATTAAATTAAATTAAAAAATAAATGTAAAAGTTTGGTCCATTTCTCTCACTACTGATAAAGACAAAACGCCATATTGCAAGTGAACCGATTTATACATAGAGCCCAACTACAGGGTGGTCAAAAAGTCAGGTAACATGTTAAAGGTAGAAAAAACAATATGATCCATTATAATCTCTATTCGTTTAATATTATTTCTTGGATGAAATTTTTCCACAACGATGGATTTGTCGCCGTGGCCCAGTTGAATGGCCAGCCAGATCTCTGGATCTTACCCCTCCTGATTTCTGGCTTTGGGGCTATGTAAAGGATAGCGTTTATGGCAAGAAGCCTGATACAATAGCGTCTTTAAAGTTATTTATTGAAGAGGAGATTGCGCGGATATCAGCTGACATGATTACACGTGTTACACAATCAGTGGTTAATCGCTTCCAGCGATTGATAGAGAGAAATGGACGACAATTAACAAAATAAACATATTTCATGTTTGTTTCATTTTATATTCCAATGTATGGTACTTAAATATACGTGTATTGCTAATATCGTTTTTCTTTAAAATGTTACCTGACTTTTTGACCACCCTGTAGTTGGGCGCTTTATTCAGAAGCTTACAGAACAAGTCGTAAATTCACTGTGCTATTATATTTTTTGGTGCAAGTCCGGAATTCAACCTAATTAAAAAATAAAAATACATAAACATCTTTACTATATACGTACCCCTCACAGAACGAAAATGTCATATTCCAAAAATTACATAAATTGATCAAATAGTGTTTTTACCTAAAATAAAAATATCAATTTTTAGGATGACGCTAGAACGGTTTGTTTTGATCCGCCATATTTAATAAAAGGAGACAACTTAATTCAAATTATAGAGATTTAGAATCAGCCTTTTAATGACTACAATATACTGTATCGCTAGAAATCGTAAAAATGATTTTCTATAAAAATAGATGTAAATAAAAATGTCTGTAACCAATTTACCCGAATGTGGTATTTTCGTTCGTGATAGGTTCGTGTATTGAGATCTTCCTGTATATTTTTTTTTGGGGGGGGGACGGGGGTGTATTTAGCAGAAAAGCCAGCAACGAAGAAAAGGACCAAAAATTCAAATTCATAACAAATAAATGTTACCAAAGGCAAGATAAATTACTCTTCTACATACCTGGATAAGTTTTGTGTATTTTAACGGAATTTTAAGCGTTTATTCAGTTTGAAAGACAAGTAGTGTCGAGTAGGTAAGTTAAACTGGCAATAAAGATGGCCAACGAAAGCATGTTGTTTTCAGAACCTCGATAATGGTTCAAAAGTGGAAAAATTAACAAAATACTGATAGAAATCCACCATATAAATTTTACCATAGAAATCCACCATATAAGTTTTTCTGTGACACTTCGTAAAACTTATAAGGTGGATTTCTAATAATTACGCATGGACTTTGAAGAAAAACATTTTCTAAATCAGTAAATATGCTAGTATAATCGATAAATTTCCAATATGTCGGTATGCGTTGTGACGTAGTGCACACGTTTTACACAACTGCTGCCAGTCGGATTTTTTTTTTTTTTTTTTAATCTATTTGTTCCTTTTGCAACGAAGTACCAGACAGCGTGTGGGTCCGAGAGAGGTTTGAAGTGTAACAACACAGTTAAAAAAGTAACGGCCACGTTACACTTTAATATATCGTTACATATTTACTCTTGCTATTTAGTTTTGTTGTTTTGTTTAGTGGCGTATCGTATCGGGAAGGGGGGGGTTATTACTACTGATGAAACGGTTCTAATATTTTCCCCCGATTTCCATACAATTTATGATTCTTTTTAAATTTCTAAAAATGGTCTTTTTTCTTTTTTTTTCGCGCGCGCTCGTGCGTGGATTACCATACAAACAGATATGGGTATATATTTTCGCAAACGTAAAAAAATACACTTACGGATGGGACTTACAGATTTTAGTTCTATTGATAGTTTAAAACCAATCAGCATTTCATCGTTAATACGAGCCGTGGGAAATGAAGTTTTAAACAAAAACAAAAGAAATAAAAGCAATAAAAAAAAGAATCATTTTGGGCATCGGAAAATAAGCAAAATATTTTTTTCTGATTCCAATACTCTTAAAAGTTCTAATTTCTTTTTTGTTTTTTTTTTTTGTTTTCGATTCTGATTAATCGTCCCAACACTAGTTATTATGCACAATCAGTCATTTTGGTAAAAGTTTTTGTGTTCCAAGTTTCTAATCACAACGGAGAGAAGAAAGCTTCACGCAAGTTGGACCGGAACATCTGGTACCTATCCAAGAAAAGAACTCGTCTAAAATATCAAGCAAAACAGTTTTTGAATGTTTATATAAGTAATTTATACATTTTAATAATTAACCTAATTATATTCCATGGAAACCCCACGCAAAATATGCACGACTTAAAATTCCTCGCGATGAAATGTTGTTTTAACCATGTTGACAATCTATCCTGCCTTGATAAAGTTCAAAACTGGATTCGAAACCTGATAGGTGATACCCTTTTCTCTTTCCTGCAACCTCTTTCCCACAGAAGAAACGTTGCGAGCTTGTCTCTGTTCTATCGTTATTTTCATGGCAAGTGCTCGTCTGAGTTTAAATCTGCCAAACTTTCACAAAAAGCACTCGTCTAGCTACAACCACTATCACCAATTTCCTCTCACTCTTTATCTGTGCCTGAATCTAAACGCAAATTCAAAGAACAAAACTTAATTCCTAGAACTGCTCGCCTGTGCATTTCTGTTCCGCTGGCCTGCTTTTCAGCTGTAACATTGTCTGAGAAACAACATATGCTGTGTCCAATTTCAGTTGCAAAGGCGATCAAAACAAAGAATAGGAAATAACTCCAACTCGCTTGTCTTTTTGTAGCAACAACATTTATTTCCTTATTCTCTTTTTACCACTGTAACGTCCTTCACATTATCGTTTTCTCTAGCGTCCTTCATACCTTGCACTTGATCACGAACGTTATCCATATCTCTCATGTGATCATTCTCTTTCTCTTTTTTTAAAGTCTTTTTTTTCTCTTTACCGGTGACGTGATTTCGCATGTATTTACATCCATGCATCTGCAGTATGTTACGCAGCTAACTACAACACAATCATTTTCAAGTCTAATGTAAACAAGTTCTTGTCAAGAAGTCCCCTTAAATCATCTAATTCTATCTCATTTCCACAACTAACTATTAATACGCTGTTGTCTTAGTGACCACTGTAGTTACCACTCATTAATCCTTATCCTTGAGTGGCTTTAAAACCTTGATAAGTGATGACTCTCGTAAAAAACAAGTGAAGCATACATGGTGCCCCGTCAGTGCACAGTGAACGAGGCATAAAAAATGACTAACTTCAGTATTTGCCCCCACCCTATTTAGCCCCAAAAGTCCCCAGGGGGCTCAAATCCTGATGAAAATGAACAAACGGTGCAGTTTTAGGCCGTAACATATATAAATTTGAGTTCTGCACCATGCAAAAAAAGAAATGACTAAGTCCATTATTTACTCCCCCCCCCATTTAGCCCCCAAAGTCACCAAGGCCTTAAAATATTTAAATTTGAGTTCAGCACCATGCAAAATTGCTAACTAGACATACACATAAAATTTTGGACAAATATGGTAAAATAGCTGATAAATAAAAGTTCCCAACGTTTTAGTCAGATTGTGTTAAAATTACAGAAAGATATCATCAAAATATATATATATATATATATACATATGATGATTGCAACGTCTTGTCAGACGAGTGCCACTCCCTCAGACATTTAAAATCCATGAGCCCAAATGTCTGAGGGAGTATCTATACAAATATGATGTTACAGAATCTTAGCTTTGTACGACAGCTAAGTCTCTCTCTCGGTTCAAAATGTTGAGATCCAGCAACAAGCAAGAGCAAGATAGCCAGCAACAAAATTAAACTGCAGACCAGCTTAATGCGGGTACTGGTCTTCCGCTTTATGGTTTTTTAAATCAGAGATTTGCTTCTCCTAGAAAGGTTGCCTTCACCACGGCTTACAGGAGCCCTCTCTACTCCTATACACATATACACACACACAAATATACACGGTGCTAGTTGGCCGTTGACCCAGAAAAAGAGTTCATTCGCCCTTTGGAAGGTCTTGTTTTTAATCCTTCAGGGAGACTAGCCGCCCTCCTCACCAAACAAGTCTGGTGGGGGAACCAGTTTAGTCGCCGGTGACCCGCCATGAGGCAGGTAGTACTGGGTTACATGGTACCAGTAGCATATACATACGGGGTGTCCATAAAGTTTGTGTGCACTTAAAAAAATTATAACTTTATTTATATTTGCGATAGAAATAATCTGTAAAAAATGTTATAAAGTTTCCTGTATCTAGTTTTAAGTATAGTTTTAAGTATAGTTTTAAGTATAGTTTTAAGTATAGTTATTGAATAATTTTTCACCACAAAATTCGTAACAATTTTTAGATAAGTAAAAAAATAAGTAAAAAATATTTTCTTTTGTTTTTCAGAATCAATTTGATCCCATGGCTGCAATTGAGGAAAAAGTAAACTGTGTCCTTTGGTTGGCTGAATTGAAATCTACTATTGCTGTACAAAGAAAGTTTAGAATTGAATAAATAAAAAAGCGCCTCATAGGAACACCATTGTTAAATGGATGAAAAAATTTAAAGAGACAGGCTCTGTCCATGATAAACAACGGTCTGGAAGGCCATGTGTCAGTGACGAAAGTGTTGCTTCCATAGAAGAATCCTTTACTGCAAGTCCAAGAAAGTCTGTAACACGGGCATCATTGGAGCTCGGGCTGCCAAAGTCTACTGTGCATAAGATTCTGCGGGCAAAACTTCATATGAAAGCTTATAAAATTCAATTACATCAACAGTTGTTAGAAGAGGATTATTATGCACGGCTAACTTTCTGTCACCAGTTCAATGAAAAACTTCGCAATGATGATGCATTTGTGAGTAATTTACTGTTTTCTGATGAAGCAACATTTCACATTAGTGGCAAGGTCAACAGGCATAATTGCCGAATTTGGGGAACTGAAAACCCAAATGAAACTGTTGAATATGAAAGGGACTCTCTTAAAGTTAATGTGTGGTGTGTTTTGGGAATAAATCAGATCAAAAGGCCATATTTTTTTGAAGATCGTGTTATTAACAGTGACAGCTACTTAGATATGTTGCAGAATTACTTTATTCCGCAACTTGAACAATTAAACTTGAAAGATGATACAGTGTTTCAACAAGATGGAGCTCCTTGTCACTTTGCTCGGCGTGTTAGACAGTTTCTAAATCAGGAATTTTCTAACAGATGGATCGGAAGGGGTGGACCATTTCATTGGCCTCCATGTTCGCCAGATTTGACTCCATTAGATTTTTTATAGGGACATGTGAAAACAATTGTGTATGCAACCAAACCTAGTTCATTGGAAGATTTGAAAGCTAGAATAACTAATGTGATTTCAGGCATTACTATAAATCATTTGGCAAATGTTTTTCGTGAACTGCAAAATCTTATTACCCTTTGTATTGCCAATGATGGAGGGCATGTGGAAAGTTAAATAAAATTTCAATAAAAGCTTAAAAAAATATAGATTTACTTCTTTCAAATCCATTTTACAGATTATTTCTATTGCAAATACAAATAAAGTTATAATTTTTTTTAAGTGCACACGGACTTTATGGACACCCTATATATATATATATATATATATATATATATATATATATATATATATATTGTGCTGTGTATTTAGGCAGCATTCTTTTATTTAAACAAACTTTGTTAGTTAAAGATAATGGAGAGCTTCTGTTTGATTAGACTATTTTTTTTTACTTTTTCAATTTTTCTAATAATCTTTTTAGCGTGTGTGTATCGAAAGAATAAGTTCCATGTGTAATTCGTGTAGTTCGAAGTTGACTGTGGTGTTGATTTTTGTTTTTCAAAGAAGACGTCTTCAGGAGAGCTGTGTGAGTATTAGTGCGAGTAGGGCAGATAGGTTTTTATACATAGTAGCAGCGAGAAATGCATGTGAGCTTTAGTGCTCAGTGTGGGAGAGAGATATATATTCGACATGTATTTAACATTAGACTCGAAAATGATCATGTTGTAGTCAGCAAGGAAGCAAACCTGTGGTATTGTGTTCCACCACTGTTTGGGTTTAGGTACACGGAGGGAGAAAGGAAAGCTCCTTGTAGTGGTAATAGCTAAACGAGTATTGCTGTGAATATTTTGGCATGGAAATAATGAGCAGAGAAAGATTAGCAATGTTTATGTTGTGAGAAACAGGCTGCAGGGTATGGAAAGACATCGTCCTCCACTAGATTGTAAATTCGATTTTGTATTATGTCAAGGCAAAAAAGGATGCTGTTAACGGCTACTCCCGCAATGTCGGAGCAGTACTCCATCTAAGGACATACCTAGCTCTTATAAAGCTGGTGGATTACATCAAGAGTCACACATTTAGTGGAGCCTGATGAATATTTGGAATTGGCATAAATTAATTGCTGAAGTTTTCTTGGATAAAAGCCATAAATTTTTTTTTTTTTTTTGTCACCAAAGTTTCTGTACAATTTCTCGTCTCCGCCGTCCGATAAATTAAAAAGCCCTAAACCCTCGCCCATAACTTTCCAATGACATAAAATAGAAATTAGGAAATGAAAAAAAAAAAAAAACCCCAGAAAACTCAATAAACAAACAATAAAAAAGACGGCATTTAACAATTGCCAACTTTACAAGGTTGCAAAATAAAATAAAAAACTATAAAAATGTGACCCCTGACCCCTGGTGACCCCGAAATGTTTTATTTAATGTCAAAGTTTTGGCATTACCACTCTTATTATAAAAGAAATGCTTTATTCAAAAGGTGACACGTGTGCATACACATCTCTATAATATATTTCTCTTTGTCTGTCTGTCTATTCCACCTTTTTTCTAGGAAACTATTGCTAAGCTGAAATTTTGTATGGACCTTTGTTATCATAAGGTGCAGCGAACTAAGTATTATGGTATCCATTTGATGCACAGTTGGGTTTTAATAGGGATTAGTACAAAGAACAAATATATTAGAATAGAATACCATGACATTAACAATTTTATTACTATAACATAGTGCATATGAACGCATGGAAAAATATCAGCAGCAGCAAAGGATAGCTGGCTTGTGAAGATAATAGCAGCAGCAGTAGCCGAAAAAAGCACATATGCAAATTAGGAAATGTGCGTGAGAAGAAAAAGAAAAGAAAGGAGAAAAAATACACCACATGGTGGGAGAACCAAAGTTGGTATCAAAGAAAATGGACGTATAACGTGAAGGCGAGAATGGGCTGGCTGCGGCCAGCGTGGGTTGGCAGAAAGAGAAACGCGAACCAGGTTAGATGGATATATGGCAGTGAAAAATGACGAACTGGATTTATTTATTAATTTTTGTTTGTTTGTTCCTTTGTGACAGTACCGGACGGCGTGCGGGTCCAAGAGAAGTTTGAACTGTAGTGAATACGGTTCAAACGTAACGGCAACATTACACTATGCCGAATGAAATAGAAAGGGTCAAATATTAGTAATAATAATATTGATACAGATATTGGCCATAAAACTGTCCAGTTTACATTCAGCCACAATATTAAAAAGGATACGAGATTCACCACCATGCTGAGCCTTACTACTTCTGTGCTGGCTTCTGACAAATTTTGTTTTTGTTTGTGGCACTATTAATTGAAGACTGCCTTACATGGCTAATGGACCTTTGCTATCCGATGTTTTGGGTTTTCATCAGAGTTTCCTTCTCCTAGATGGATTGTCTTTACCATGGCTGGAGTGATTCATCTATCCCTTGTGTGGTAACCTCTGGAATATCAGATAGAGGCTAACAGGTGCTACATCTTGCTCAAGAATGATCCGGAACTGTGAAAGGCGGGAGTGTTCAGTTTCCTGAAGTAATATATATATAATCATTTACCTAAATACATACAGCACCTAGTAGTCCAAAATGTCACCCATCGTCTACTGGCCAGGCTCAACATTGCTTACCTTTGGTGGTTTAACAAGTATGTCAGTGTGATTTCTACAAAGGCCAAAAGCCACTTGAGGATGAGGGTTAACAAGTTGGATAATCTCTATATAAATAAAATGAACTCACTTTTTCCCGTCGGATTTTGACATTAATAGGATTAAAAATCAAGATATTTCATGCAAATATAATATGCACAAACGGCAGAACAATATCTGAGGTGTGTTATAGGCTCATTATTTCTCAAATTCCTTGATAATCTTAGATTTCTATACTTTTTCTGCTGAGAAGTCACAGCCAAAATCGGTTAAGATCAATGGAAGTGGTAAAATATTTTCTCTCTAATAAATTCCTCCTCCCCCTGCCACCACTTAACACCGTTTGGGGATCGTTCACAAGGAACAGTTGAGAAGAGAACACCGGTTTGGCTTTGTAGTTCTTTCATGTGAAGTTATTTAAAATCACTAAACTAAGCTGCAGTGCTCTGTGGCGTAGTGGTTAGCGTGCTGGACAATTCACATTATATTTTCACGTTCGCACCGACCTACCGTAGTCTTTTTTTTTTTTTTTTTTTTCCTAAACAACTGGAATGGACTTTTCGTGGTGGCCGAACTGTTAACGTTGCAGATGTTTTTGTTTTTTTTTCACACTTTATTTTCCTACTTTTACTCATGACTCCGGGTTTGATCCTTCCTACTTACCTACCATAACATTTTTTTAAAACTCCCCCCCCCCCGTCCCGGAAACAAACACTCGGGCAACGCCGGGTACCCCCGCTAGTAAACAATAAAACAGATGTTTTGTTTGTCGTACTATTATTTGAACATTGCCTTACATAGTCAATGAACTCTTGGTATCCGGTTTTTGGTTTTTCATCAGAGTTTCCTTTATTTATGAGATGCTTTCATTAAGTTTCCAGACTTTTTTCGTATGGGCACTTTTCTTGCTAGTCACCTTTGAAGTAATCTCCTTTGGCTGTAATGCACTTCTTGTACTGTTCCAACAACAAGTCCTTTTGTGTGGGCATGTCAAAATGACCCTCGTCACAGCCGCTTTCATCTCCTCAATTGTCTCATAACAAAAGCCCCTAAAGTTTTCCTTGAGCTTAGGGAATAACCGAAAGTCACAGGGAGCAAGGTCTGGACTATGCGGAGGGTGAGGAACTGTCTTGATGTCCATCTTGGTCGAATAGTCTGTGACAAGGATGGAACATCCTTGTCACAAAGTTTGTGCAAATCTTTTGCAACTCAAGTTCCTCGCGAATAATTGTGTGTACAGTTCCCACACTGACATCAAACTGTGCAGTTATTGTCTCTTTAGACATACGATAATCCTTATTCATGAAATTCTTTAGTTGGTCAATCAACTCTGGTGTTCTGACTTCCTTACGCCTCCCAAAGCCTCTCCTCATCCCTCACAGAATCCCTGCCTTCATTGAATCTCTTATGCCTCTTAAAACTGATGCTTAATTACTGCAAGATAATCATAATCCAAAAACAGTCTGAAGTATTCCATACGTTTTTGTGGCATTTTTTTCAAGTTTTAAACAGAATTTTATTGCATATCGTTCTCCTAATGTGTCCTCACATCCAGACTGCATTTTTGAAATTCACCAGCTGTGACAATCAGACTTTAGTAAGGAGTATTCCAATTCCTGCTGTAGCTGTTGACTTAGACCTAAAATCAGAAAAATTGATCAGTCATCTCATAAGATGTATAGCAATAACATATTGAATTTCGAAGAGTCTATAACAATTTTAAATGCCAGTAATACAGGGTGGAATAATAAAACTGTCGTCCTAGAAAAGACAACATGATTCCATTTCCGTTTGATGAAAACTGGTTTTCTTTTTTTGTTGCAGACCATCTACTAGTTGGCCAGTTGTGTACAAATCCCAAGAGCGATAGGAGCCTTCTATCATGTCTGAACGTGAAACAATGTTCAATGAGCGAGATTTGGAGATTCACTGCTGTACAACTCATGCAATCAGGTGGCCGCTGGCAGACCTGGATGTGGCAGCAGGACTCAGCGCAAGCCCACAAGTCCAAAGAGACCCAGTGTTGGCTTTAGAAGGAGTGTTACGACTTTATCCCCTTCTCTCACTGCACCCTCCTCTCCCGATCTGAATCCGCTAGACTACTTCGTTTGATCATATGTCGAGAACATCACCAACATCACCTCTCACAACACTAAAACCAGCCTGATCACCACCATCTGCCAAGTATTCGCCGAGCTCACACCAACGCTTATGGAAAAGGCATGCTCCAAGTTCCGAATTCATGTCAAGGCAGTGATTGAGGCTTAAGATGGTTACATTGAATAGATGTCAGCTCTATTATATAATCAAGTTACCTGAAAATTGATCTTTTCAATAAAAGTTTTAAAATAAAGCTGTAGTGTTTTTTTTTTTGTTTTTTTTTTAGGGCGACACTTTCATCGTTCCATCCTGTAATATGGATATAGATAGGAAAATACCGGCTTTACTTTTAGCCACAAAATCAAAAGAGGTATGAGATTCGCCGCCATGCAATTAAGCTCTCCTTATGCCGTTTTCGAAATTGTTTATGGGTACAAAAAGCATAAAAGGGAATCGGTTACAATGGTTTTTCTCTGATGTTTGGTGTGTTGTTGTATTCAAAGAGCTGTCTGGCTAAAGCCTCTCTCATTGACTCTATTTAATCAGGGAGGGGAGGGATGTTCGGAGATTGCCGTCACTTTGTTTTTTTTTTCTCTTCTTCCAAAATTGCATTGATCCCACAGAAAAATCCAAAGTGCTAAAACAAAACGTCCATTATTTTGTGCCCAAAAGGTCATCCAGCTCGGAATTAGAATACGTTTTATTTTTTTTTTTATTTTGTTATTTTTTATGAATAACAATTTCCCTTTGTTTATGTGTCTTTTAAGCACCCCCCCCTCCTTATTTTGTAACCTGACATGCCATGGAAAAAAATTTCTTATTTGCATAAGTGTCAGTTTATCGCATTGAATAATGTATACTGCACCGTTATTTCCATGAGAACTGCTCGACTGAGCTCCAATTCTGTTTCCTTCTTTCTAATACATTCACATCAAGGGATGATCTTTTCTGTTCCTTACAGTCCGTTTCTAACAGAAAAGATGTTGATGGTCTCTCTTTATTCTATCGTTATTTCCGTGGAAAGTGCTCGACTGAACTCCGATCTCTTGGTTCCTCCTTGTTACACATTTGCAGCAAGAACTCATCTTACTACCACCATTGCAAAGAACTGTTGATCCATAGTCATTAGGCAAAAATCAAACAAGATTCCCTGAATTTCAATTTCTTCTTAAGATCCCTTAAGCTTAAGTGTTACATTTTAGACATTTTCCAGACTCTAAATATCGTGTAATGGATTTTGATCAAAATTTGATTAAGGATCCTAGACTCAAGTTTTAATATCCTATCTTGATTTTAATTGGTGTGAGAGGATGCAAAAGTCGTGCACATCTGTTCTGGATGAGAAGTTAATTTTACCTGTAAATGATACTAAAACTTGAGTCTAGAATCCTTAATCAAATTTTGATCAAAATCCATTACATCTATAAGATTCATGATTGTTTTTAAAATTAAGTTTCCAGAAAAACCCTTCTCCAGAATTTGGCGCTTAATAGTCCATAATTCCATTCATTCCCATGACAATTGTTTGGTGGCCCTGGCAAATGGAACAAAAAATGGCTCTGTGACTGGTTTTGAATCTCTGATGATTGCGTGAAATCACTAGCGTCTGTAGGAATAAAAGAATAATTATTATTTGATTATAATTACCAGTACGGCACAATCACGTTGACAGATCACCAAAGTTAAGCAACGTTGAACCTGGCCAGTACCATAGATGGGTGACCATTTGGGAAGGCGAGGCACTGTATGTACCGCAGGGTAAAATACCAGGTTGAGAAACTGGCACGGTCTATCCTTCTCTCGGGGGTAGATGGGACTCTCTTAAGCCGTGGTAGGCACCCCATATAGTGATGGCGTCACGATAAAAAATACCCTTGATAGCCCTGGCGTAGCATCAAGTATTCAGCTACGGACAAGATTTGAATTACACTACAAACTTGTGTAGTAAGTTCAATCTCGGCTACGGCCGCGCTGGATGGATGGATAGATGGATGGATAAATATCAAGTTGCGAATGGGTACTGTCTGCGGAATAATGACTGAAAGGCAATCAATTTACGTTTATGAAATGTTCACGACTTCATTTGTTTGAACACTTTAGATTGTCTATGTATTTGCTCAAATTGGGAAAATGAGTTAAAAATAAAAAATTATACACAATACTGTTAGAAACCCACCGAATATATGTCACCGTAACATATATTGAGCGAGTTTCTAACAGTATTTTGTAGTTTTTTTTTTAAATTTTTAACTCATTTTCCCAAACTTACTGTGTTCAACAGAAAATCGAGCACAATTTAAAATTTTTCAATACATCGGTAAACACTGTATGCTTTTCGACCTGAATAAACATGTTACATTAAATAAAAACACTAAAAAATTATCCAGTTAGGTAGAAAAGTAACTTATCTTGCCTTTGATAACATTTATTTGTTATATATTTGTTTTTTTTTGACAACTTTTTCGAATTTATGTGTATAGTAAAACAAACCCAAACATTCAATCCCATGACTTTCAAACGAAGTTTTCTGTTTTTTTGTTTTGTTTTCATTTTTGTTTTTCATTATTTTTTTTTTCACAAGAATTTTTTTTCAATACGTAAACATATATTTTCCCCCTTTTTAAATATTAACTTTAGTTTTTTATCTTTGAGACACAATTAAAATTTGGACGGAGTTCGTGTTCCCCGCCTAAGCATGACGTACACGATTCCAGATTCTGCCGGACTCTAGACCCCTAAAACAAGCGTTTAGATTAGGTTCTTAGCTAGCCGAGTGAATGGCCCCCTACGTCTCTGATAGGAAACTTCCAAGATACCCACACTCTGATCCTTTCTTTTTCGTCCCTGGCTAACCCAATAAGCAATCTTGGAGAAACTTCACATACCCCCCCCCCCTGCCAACCCCAGTTTCTTTGCTCCTGCCTAGAATTCCATAGAGAGAGAGATTTGCTTGTTTTCGGCCAACACCAAGCCAGAAAACAGATGGCGTTCTACCACCTAGAGATGGTTGGGAGTAGCTTACTAACATTTTGATTATATTTTTTGGACTTCCCCTCTACCCCATCCCAAGCCAATAAAATTTAATTAAACAAACGACTTTTTATAAAATTTTATGTTTGCATATTTATTTTATTGCTTAAAAAAACACACGATATGATTTGGGAATCTTAGGTGGGACGACCCCCTGTGTGCTTGAGGTATTTTGGTAAATGAGAACTTTAGCTAGGATCAAGAATAGACAAACAAAGGTACAGTGGCGAGGATTACCATAGATATCCTCCTCCCTCATTTTTTGAGTGGCCTTGTGCCTAATTTTTTGTTTATTTCTGTTTTGTTTGTAAACTTTCAGAATGAATAAAAAAAATATATAACTCAAAATTTAGACTTATACTAAAACAAAGTAATTATAATGAACATAGTGGTTTGCGTTTTCGGCCATTTTTTTTTTTTTTGCCTATACCTACTATATATAATAAAATATTAGGATCAAATAAGAAAATCATTCAATATACTAGAAATCATTTGAAAAAAAATCATTCAATCCCATAATGACTTTGGCCGTTTGTAAATGGTATCAATCTTTAAATTAGGTCACATGATTCGAAATGGCCACCAGGTAATGAGTCAGCTTAACTAATGCTAAAATAGTGAAGTATATTTAAGAGGGGAGGGAGAGGTGCTAGGTGTTTTAAGCGTATCTGATAAAAGAACTGGTGCGATTTACAGGACATCGGTCACTTCAGGGTTAAGAACTGCCACTTCGGATGCACACAAGATCAACGGATTTAAGTAAGATTAAAAGTCAGAGATTAAAAGCTCCTTCCTTTGAAGTGTGTTAGGTGGCAAGAACCTTAATCATTGCTCAAAGGATTAGGGTTTTTTTTTTTTTTTCAAGCTCTGGGGTGGAAAGGAAACCTGATAGCACAAAGGATTATTGGAAGAGATTAAATAAGATAAAATTAGAGATTTGGAGCAGAAAGCAGAATTAATAATTTGCAGTATATATATATATATATATATATATATATATATATATATATATATATATATATATATATATATATATATATATTCTTTTTTTTTCTTAATTTAGCCTTGCCTTGACAGTGGAGTTTTAAATTTCTTCCCTTTTTTCTACGCACATCTTATTTTTCTTTTAATAATATTATTGAAATTCTTTTCCTTGTACCTATTTGTGAATTATTCCACGGATTTCTACCTTTTGGATTACTTTGGATCATTTTCCAATTACGCGATTCCCTGTGATTTTACTTGTGCCAATGGAAATTTAACTTTCTTGGATTCTGCATTTTTGTATTTTACCGTCATTGGATACTTCACCCTTCACCAGACTATCCATTCACATGAAATCACTTTTTTCTTCACCCTATTCCCTCTGCTTCACTTTTTGTTATCAAGTAAGATCTATGACTTACTTGTAGTTTCATTAAATACTTTTGCATACAAAATCTGATCCCGCATTTTGCTAAATCCTACCCTCTGATGAGAAGGAAAGTATTTCTTCGAAACTCTGCGGATTAAAGACTATCCACTTATCTAGTGTTTCCTTTTCAAATTAAATATGTTTTTAACTCATTTCAAAGCTTTTTTTAATATATTTTATTAACTACTTGCTCTTATATATATATATATATATATACAGGGTGACCCCCTCCCCCAAAAAATGGGCCCCTACTCTAATTAGGCCCCGTTTCTTAGTGTTTTGCCCGAATGAAATGAAACTTTGGTCATAACTAGTTTATTATATTCAAAACATCACATCAAAACACTAGGGTCTTTGGCCTTTTTTTTTTCCGTTCTACAGCATATGTTCTAGATGGCCTCTATTTAGCTTCTTTTTTTTTGGGGGGGGGGTCACCCTATATATACTTAGTTATATTTTGAGGGGGAAAAAAGGATTCCAGCAGAGTGCTCTATTAAAAGGAAAAATTCCGAAATAAGAATCTTTAAAAAGGATGTGTCCTCTATAGTATCATACCTGACCGAATGGTTAATTGTAGGCATAGACCGATTCATACCATCCAAAAAATTGCAACAAAAACCTAACAGCTAGCCATGGTTCTCCCCAGAATGAGCTGCTGCCATCGCGCACATAAATCACTTTTTTCATAGCTACCAACGTAATAACTGGAAATGTTTCCCATGGAAATAACGATAAAACGACAGGCTCACAACGTCCCTTCTGTGAGAGAGAGGTTGCAGGGAAGAGAAAAGGGCATCCTCCACTAGGCTACAAACTCTCTTTCATTTGCCTGTTTCCCACCTGACTACAACTTGGATGTCTTCAAGTCCAACATAAACAAATTCCTGATGAATCGCCCCCTTAAGTAAGACACTTTATCAAATCTCCATTACTAGCGATGATATTATCCCATTGATTACTGTACACGCAATAACCCTTATCCCCGAGTGGCCTCCGGGCCTTGATAAGTGGTGAATTCCTTATAAAAAAAAATGTATTATTTATATTTTCATTTACAGAAAGTTTAGATGAGATAAGTCATCGATACCGTCGGTTTCAAACTTGATAATAGGGCATTGTTTTAGATACCTATATCCCAAATGTGTGTGTGTGTGTGTGTGTGTGTGTGTGTGTGTGTGTGCTCCTCATTGAATCCCGACATACAAGGTGCCTTCAATAAGTTTCCAGACTTTTTGGAACCATTGCTACCCTCAGTTGGTGTAGTGGCGGCCACAAGACAGAGCAGTTTTACATGAGACTTTTCCTTCTTCTGGATGCATGTCAACGCATCCACAGATACCATACTATTATATATACGGTATGATCATGTTGGCACACAGGTTCTCGTTAGATCACCAAAGTTAAGCAACAATGAACCGGGCCAGTACTAGATGGGTGACCATTTGGGAATACCAGGTACTCTTTCTCTCTCCCTTTCATACATATATATATATATATATATATATATACATATATTTCTGTAGAAATATATTTTCTTATAATATACACCAATCCTTATTTAAGAAGCTCAATGTAATTACAAAGCAATATAGTGAATAAATGACAAAAACTATATTCCAAAATTCATAATGTTGACCATCTTATAATTTATTCCTTTAATTCGGCAGACATTTACAATTCTTGACAGTATCTGTTCTGTAGGGCAGATTATATATATATATATATATATATATATATATATATATATATATATATATATACACACTAGAATGGGTGCCTGACATTACCCGGGTGTTTGGAGGTGTGTATTGAGCAAAAAAAAAAGTGGTAGTAGGAAGGCAGGCTCGAACCTGTACCGTGTAGGAGGAAAAGAAAGGGAAAAAAACGTGACGTCTTTGCTGTTACGACCACCACCAAACCTGAAATGACGTAGGTTTAAATTAAGACTAGACAATCGAAAAGACATACACTTTCACTTTATATATATATATATATATATATATATATATATATAAAAGTATAGTTAAATTCTATGATTCAAATATTTATTTTTCATGCAAAACATTCCCAGCATGTCAAAATACTGTACATTTTTATTGATATCTTTCGTTATGCAGGAACAAATAATTATTACGTCGATACCGTCTTTTTCATGCCTATACCCTTCAGAAAAATTAGAAATTCTTTGCTTAAATAGAAAAAATGCATTACAATATAATGTTGCAAGAAGACAAAAGATTCATAGAAGACTCAACATCCTGTGTTTGCTCATACTGTCTTATTGCCATATTGTATATGTATACTCTGTTGTTACATTTGATGCACATTGAGCTTCTTATCAAAAGGGATTGGTATACACAAACTGTGAAATATAATTGAAAAAACATATTTTACAAAAATAACAAATATATATATATATATATATATATATATATATATATATATATATATATATATATATTATGATTATAAAACTCAAATGACCTTTTAACGGGTATTGTAACACAACATCCAGTTTACGACTTCCGGTTGCGCATGCGTACATAAACATATACCTATAACAGCATAAACAAATAAACACAAATCGCTGGACCAGTTTCGTTTGAACAAATGGACGTCCTTAGAAAAGCAAATATCTAAGATTTATTGAATAAAAAACTTCAAGATATGGGAAGCAAACGCAAAACGTGATTACAAATAATATGTATAATCATCGACCTGTTTCATATATACGATATATATTATACTAAATAATCAACGCGACAATGAAACGTATTGTTTTACTGTGTACATTTTCAGCATCCCAATTTTGTTTGCGCTTTATTTATCCAAACTTTCTGCTTTTTTTTTTTACATCATTCATTTCCATATTACGTTTAAGTTATTTTAAGGCAATTTTCTTACAAATAAATCTACTTTAACCCGTTGACAACCATAAGAGCATTTTACAATGGCGATTTACCCACTGCCTTCCTTTTTTTATAATTTATTCTCCATTTTTTAATACACCTTTTTTAAAAACATTCATACATTTTCTTCTACACTACCAACATAAATAAATAATCCCAAAAATATGTTTTTTTAATTGCATTACAAATATATAATCAACGCGACATTAAAACACATTGTTTTACTGTGTACGTTTTCAGCATCCCAATTGTTTATTTTTGCGTTTAAAGTAAAAGATATATAAAAATTTGAATATAACTTCAAGTATTATGGTATCTGTTCAATGCACATTTACCTATAAGTATGGCAAACCACTTATAATTCAATGGCTGTAAGTTTTTATATTTTTTTCCAAAAATAAACAATTATAAACAGAACGACTTATAGAAATCTATCTATATTCTTTTTTCATTTTAATATACTTTCATAGAAATGTTTCTGTTATTTCACAAAACACTATTTTCTTTACGTCACAAGTGTCATGCTCATACATTAATTCCATAGCTAATATAACATACTGACCCAACGGGTCACGGGTAGTCCAATATATATATATATATATAAAGAAATGTCTTCTGTAAAGTCTGATGAAATTATCAGGTAATCGAGACATGTGTATCTAAGCAGATAAAACGGTAATAAAATTGTTGTAGACCCGTGCTAAGGGTCACAAATAAAAGAAACCGAAAGTAGTGTAAAGTGTATAAATATAATATGTATTTATCATAAAGAATACAGGAACCACTAGGAATGTGTTCGTAGCATGCAGTTAAACATGGTATGAATGTCTCCATTTAGTCTAGTTGATTCCACTTAGTTCTCAAATAGGGGTGATTTCTCCCCCATATATAGTGAGTAATAAAATATATATGGCAATTAAGCTACACAGAATATTCTGCGTTTCATTCATGCTAGGATTCATCAGGCATACATGTGAAGTGATGTCAACGAAAGAAGCAACAAAGATCTTGTGAGAGACGAGATACTGTTCGAGATTTCATGAGAGACGTGGAGAACGTTCGAGATCACGTGGATGACGTCACAGCCGTACAGACGAGGAAATAAATGTCGTTGTACAGAACCAAAAAGCGAGTTGGAGTTATTTTCTATTCTTTGTCTTTGTTTCCTTTGCCACTGAAACTGGACACGTTTGTTGGCCTGCAGACAATGTTACAATTGATCTGTATCCTCGAGTTGTTTATAGTCTCCATAAGTAGTGATTGATGAAAAAATAGCAAAAAACAAAAGAAAACAATGCAATACATCATTTTCAAACTGGCTTTCTGTGGGGTCCAATGCTAACAAATTATTCGACACAAACGGGGTACAACAGCAAGACTTCTGCTATGAACGTCGACCTCCTACATTTGTTTTGTCTGCGAGAAAACGGCAACAGAAGGAAACCGAGTTAAATATTAGATAGCAATGGAATTCTTGCAGGGCTAATCTAAGATTTTGGTCACAAGAATGCGCCAAATTCGTTCTCGTAATTGCTGACATCGGTTCTAGTTGTCTGCTTTGCTACTTATAGAAAAGATAACAATGTCGTAAATTGGTAACTAATCTTTCGTTTTTGTTTACGTGTGTGCAAGAGAAGGAAAGGGATTTGTGAAAAAAGTGTGTATATTATATATATTATACACACACACACACACACACACACACACACACACACACACACACACACACACACAATACTTTTATACCCAGGAGAGAGAGGAGAAGAGAAGGGGTCGGTGGGACAAATTAAGAGAGAGTGAGTAAGAAAGTATGAGAGAGTAAGACGTAGCGTGAGAGAGACAGAGAGAGAGGGAAAGAGTGAGAGAGAGAGATAAAGAGAAAGGGAGAAAGTGAAAAGGAGAGAGAAAGTCAGGGAGAAAGAAAGAAAGAAAGAACTGGAAAGAGAAAGAAAATGGAGAGAAAAAAGGGAGAGAGAAAAAGAGAGAGAAAAAGAGAAGAAAAGAGAGGTAAAGAAAAAGAGGAGAGAGATAGAGAAAGCGCGAGAAAAAGAGATAGAAAGAGAGAAAGAGAATGAGGAAGAGAGAGAGAGAGAGAGAGAGAGACAGGAAGAAAATGAAGCATCATTTGTATTAAGTTTTCGAAATGAACAAACGGAAATAGAAATCAGACGATAACCCAGGGCTATCAAGGTATTTATAGAAATGTTCGGGTACCTGCATCTAAGTAGGCGTTAACATAAAAGAAAGACGAAAGCACTTTGATGGTGGCAGTGGAGGGAGGTAAAAGTATGGATTACCAGCAGAATTCGATGCAGGTTCAACAATCCATAGTGGGGTATGCTAAATGTAATATCCTAGAAAAATCCTTCAAAACTATTGAATGACCTTGTGCCAAACGAGGTCGATCCGAATACACTGTGCAACAAATTTCATGTTAAAAAAATGTACATGCCACATAAGACCTTTTCCAGTGTAAAATATCCTCATACTAAACCTGACATTTATTTTTCTACATTATTTCCAGTGCCACGCAAAAGTATTGGATACATTACATTTTTCTTCATAACTTTAATTAGGGTTCAAGATTTTACCTAAAATTTGGTCAGTATATTCCTATTACTATTCTAACTAATATTTGGAGTAGTAATTACAAAATCAAAGTTTAGAAAGTTTATATTTCAAGAAAAATATGAATTTACAAACGCAAAAGTATTGGATACACTTTTAAAAAATTCTTTTTCTGAAATAAATTTAAATGACTTTTGTTTAGCGTGTTGCAATAATGTAAACGAGTTATCACTGACCAATCAGAGAGCTTTATATTGAAATAGTTTTATAAAATTCTTCCAGTTTGGGTTCACTCTTTCAAAGTCAACCAGTTCATTTATAAAAATGCCTAAACTAAAGAGTTGTCAATAGACATTCGTCAAAAAAATCATTGATAAGCACAAAGAAGGAAAAGGGTATTGAATAATATCAAGGGAACATAATCTACCACTTAGTACAGTTGGAAACGTTATTAGAAAGTTTAAAAACCCTAGTGAAGCTGTTGCAAATCTTCCAAGATGTGTTCGGCCAAGGAAATCAAACGAAAAAAGATCAAGGTGGATAAGCAGAAAGGTACAAAAAAACACTTTTCTTACTCGTGGTGAAATTCAAGAAACACAGCAACACATGTAGGGCGTAAAAATGGCACCGCCTATAACAAAAAGAATACCATTCCCACGGTAAAGTTTGGCGGTGGTTTGATTATAGTATGGGGGTGTTTTTCATCCAAAGGTACTGGTGAACTAGAAATCATCAATGGTAGAATGAATGAACATATGTACAGGGGAGATTTTGGAGAAAAACCTCCAGAACTCTGCTGATTTGTTGGGACATAATAGCAATTTCGTGTTTCAGCAGGACAATGCCAAACTAACCAAAAGATTGGCTTAGAAATAACGGAATTGACGTTCTTATTTGGCCCAGTCAGACTCCAGACCTCAACCCAATTGAAAATTTGTGGAAAATATTGAAGATCAATGTTCACAAGAGTAATCCACAAAATATTCAACAACTAGAACACTTCTGCAAAGAAGAATGGTGCAAAATACCTGCATATCTTTGAAAAAAAAAAAAAAAAAAGTGTGCAACTATAGAAAGCGATTGGAAGCTGTTGAATGCAATAAATATTTTTCCTTTAATATAAACTTTCTAAACTTTAATTTTGTAATTACTACCCCAAATATAATTTAGAATAGTAATAGGAATATACTGACCAAATTTTAGGTAAAATCTTGAACCCTAATTAAAGTTATGAAGAAAAATGTAATGTATCCAATACTTTTGCATGGAACTGTATATATATATATATATATATATATATATATATATATATATATGAACCCTTTTTCGGGGTCAACGGCCAACTAGCACCGTGTGTGTTTGTGTGTGTGTGTGTTGGGATGGAGAGGACTCCTGTAATCCGTGATGAAGGCAACCTTTCTAGGAGAAGCAAATCTCTGATTTATAAAACCATAAAGCGGGAGACCAGTACCCGCATTAAGCTGGTCTGCAATTTAATTTGTTGCTGGCTATCTTGCTCTTGCTTGATCGCAACATTTTGAACCAAGAGAGAGACTTAGCTGTCGTACAAAGCTAAGACTCTGTAACATCATCTGTGTATAGATACTCCCTCAGGCATTTGTCTATAAAAGTGGTCCTGTGGCGATGGAAAAGTTGTGACGAGTGGAGGCTTGAAATGCTGGAAGTATGTAATAATTGATCTCAATGACCATCTTTAGTGTCATGCCTGCTGGAGCGTGTGAATTCACCGTTAGGACTAAAAAAAAAAAGTCATTTTTGGGCTCATGGGCTTTAAGTGTCTGAAGGAGTGGGACTCGTCTGACAAGACGTTGCAATCATCATATATATATATATATATATATATATATATATATATATATATATACTAACAGAGAAACCCGACATTGTCCAAGATTGAATAAGGATCGATGAATGTTTCGCCCCTCCATTATTTTATTGTCATCGAAATCAATGAAATCATTGATTGTCTGCTCTAGTCGGGGACACACCACTGTGCATCGGGAGTAGCTTCAGTGACTTAGTTACACATTGTCGTCCACATTACACTGCAGAGAACCTACTGTTTTCATGAAAATATTTTATATATAAAAGCTTAAATTAAAGTTTGAAATTAAGTATCACGTTCAATTATGCTCTAATCAGAAACGCTTTTATGTACTATGAATCATACTTTATTATTATTGAATGAGGAACACAGAATCGTCTGTTTAAACAAAATTTGTCCTCTTATTGTGTATTGAGAATGGTGGAGACTATGTAGAAAATAAATTCTGGAAAAAGGTCCTGTCTTCGTAGCTCTTCAGTTTTTTTAGTTAAAAAAAATAGGAGGCTTTACTTTTACTTCGTATGACAAAGCGCGTTTTTGGCAGCCGTGAACAGTCATCGCTGATCGTTGGCAAAAGTGTATTGAGAATGGTGATGACAATGTAGAAAATGAAATTCTGGAGCACAAAAGATCACTTGTTTTAATGGTAACATTCCCGTCTTCATAGCTCTTTAGCTTTGGAGTTAAAAATAAAGAAGGCTTTACTTTTGGTGGTAATTATGTAGAAAAACGAATTCTGGGGCACAAAATGTCACTCGTTTTAATGGTACCACTCCCGTCTTTTTGAGTTAAAAAATAGGAGGCTTTACTTTAGTAACGACCCTCGTAGTGTAAATTAAATTCTGTAGTCTTAGTCGGACAACTGGTCAAGCAGAAAAAAAAAAAATTCAAAAATATATTCGACGGACACATGGCATACGCTCGCTTATAAAGACATTTGATGAATGTCAGAGAAAGTGGGACACGTTAGCCCCAATAAATGGTCTACAGGGTGGGATGATAAAAATGTCGCCCTAGAAAAGACAGCATGATTCCATTTCTGTTTGATGAAAACCTGTTTTCTTTTTTGTTGCAGACCATCTACTAGTTGGCCAGTTGTGTACAAACCCCAAGAGTACTAGGAGCCTTCTATCATGTCTGAAAATGACACAATATTCAACGAGCGAGATCAGAGATGCGCCACTGTACAACTTATGCTCTCTTCCTCTAGAAGTGTAAGCCATTTTGAGTTTCAGAACAGTTTCAGATGGTTCGCTGTTACACACAAGTCCTGGGAGGTAGACAGTTCCACAGAACAAAATATTCTTACCGTGTCGAAACCCGGGAAAGAACATGTGAAATTGCTCCAGAAAAGGTTTAATATTCATGAAGCAATTCTGGTTTCTGATTGGTTGGTAGCAGAACGTGAATTAATTTGATTTGTCAGTTCTTAGCAGCATCGTTTATAAATAGAATCGTCCGACTGTATGGGATCATACCCCATTACTACTCCAAAATATTGTAACATCCTCCCTATTTTTTATAATGGGGAAGTCCCTTGTGCTTGTTCTGCTCAAAAATAAATATATATTTTTATATTCACTTAGACATAACAAAAATTAGAAATCATTTGGATTTTAGAATTTTAGCATTTAAAAAGACGCCAATTTTAATTGTGTTCAAAAGGAAAATTACAAAGATTTTTTTTTTTTTTCTAAGCCAAAGTATTAGTAGGTTAAAGTGTTAATACAAATAAAAATGGAAGTACGACAAGTTATGACAACAGGACCATTGCCAGCATCCTCAAAATGCAAATCCGGACGGTGCAATGCTTGAGGGCACAGCTCAACAAAGTTTCTGGCCACGATTATGATCTTTGGTGTGGTTTCAAGTCAGGGCCACATCATGCCACCTCACATCTTTGAAATCGGCTTGAAAGTCAACACCAAAGTGTACCTAGATGTGTAGAAAGATGTGGTAATCCCCTGGTGCAATCAGGTAGCCGCTTGCAAACCCTGGGCATGACAGCAGGACCCAGGCTTGGCTTCAGAAGTGCTATGACTTTGTACCTTTCTCTCACTGGCACTCCTCCTCCCCTGACATGAAGCCGCTGAACTACTTTGTTTGGTCATACATTAAGTACATCACCAACATGACCTCCCACAACACCAAAGCCAGCCTGATGGCCGTCATCTGCCAAGTATTCACTAAGCTTTCATCGATGCTTGTGCAAAAGGCATACTCCAAACCCATATTGAGGCGGTGATTGAGGTTGAAGGTGGCTACATGGAATAGATGTCAGCTCTACTACATAATCAAGTTACCTGAATTGATTTTTTCATTAAAAGTTTTAAAATAAAGCTGTAGTGTTTTTTTCATTAGGGCGACAAATTTATCGTTCCATCCTGTACTATAGTTGCATGTTGGTGCGTGATTGGATAAAGTTCATGGAGAATTGAATTCATGCCTTCGCATTTTAACCCTTGGACTAAGATAGTATTTTTACACACATTGCCTACGATGGGTGTGAATTTTTTCACATCACATAAAATCAAATTTAGAGTCTTTGAAAAGAATTTTTTTTATCAAAAAAACAATACAAACATTCAAACATGCGTTCCAAGCATGAATTTCATTCATTAACTAATTCAGTTAGGGCGAAGAAGAATTCCATAATCATTGAAGACGCCATCGTTGCAGTTGTTTTTAATAGTAGAAACAAGGTGTTAAAAAATTAACAGCCAGCGTAGCCTAAGGATTAAGAAAGCTAAAAAAAAAAAAAACGAGCAAATGACAGTAAATTATCAGTCCAAAGTATGAAAGAATGCCAACGCTAACCTACAAAACTAAACATAGTTCACATGCATGCCACCTGGTTGAAGTCGACCTTTCTGGATCGGACTGGAGTGATAGCAGATGTGAGACGTTGCCTGGTGTTGCCCACCCTGGATACGGAGACACTTGTGGCACCTTAAATATCAAAACTGGATAAAGAAGGGCAGACAAGGCAGTGTTGCATCATATGGTCTCTCTCTCTCTCTCTCTCTCTCTCTCTCTCTCTCTCTCTCTCTCTCTCTATTTGAAGATGGTTAGGTCAGTTTTGTAGCTCCATCTGGTCAGGGCAACTTTTGATCGCCTCATTTAAGTGCTCAGGATGAGTTGTGGTCAGTATAGACTTTAAAAAAGGCAGTTCTTCAGAGAAGTGTTGGAGTCTGTCCTTGTTTACGATGCTATAACCTGGACACTCACCAAAAGATTGGAAAGAAGGCTAAACAGCACCTACATCTGTATGCTACTAACAGTGTTAAATATATCTTGGCAAGATCATCCCAGGAAGCAGCAACTTTATGGCAACCTACCTGCCATATTAATTACCATCAGAGAGCGACGTCTACGATTTGCCAGTCACTGCCAGAGGAGCAACAAGAGCTGGTGAAAAATGTATTGTTGTGGACTCCATGGCATGAGCGCACAAGCATAGGATGACCTAGATCCGCTGATACGCAGCAAATTGCAAATGATGCCAACTGTGATCCTGAAGATCCGAGGCAGCTGATGGAAGACAGGGAAATTTGGAGAGAGAGAATTACATTGATCCAAGCTAGGAGCCTGACCAGATAAGTGCTCAGGTGAAGCCGAAGTTCACCATAAAGATTATCAATTTCTAAGCTATACACTTGAAGGTTAGGGAGGTTACATCGGCCAAAACGTTGCAGCAATAACAAAAATGAGAATAGTCATCCAAATAATACAAGTTCTTATCTCCCCCCACCCCCACGAGGTCAGAGTTAGAAATGAGATCGGTTTTTAACGTGGAGAAAATCCATCTACTCCCCCCCCCCAAAAAAAAGAGCACCCCGGATTGGGACGAAAATTTAAATTGCCTCAGTCTAGAAGGATTTCTCCTCCACTGACCGAGGACAGAAAATTCTGAGACACTCACGGCACCTTAAATACCAAAATTGGATTGCAGAAGGAGAACTGTGAAGAGACGTGACACATGATCTGCCTTGGCAGCGACACAGTCACACAAGAGATGTCATCCATGTCAGTTGCACCCTCGTTAAAAGACTTAATGTCAGAAATTCCAGTTGTTGTCATTCGGAATTACTGTTTGTCTTTTCACATCCTCATTACCATAGCCTATTATCATAAAACAGCTGGGGGTGGGTACCCAACCATGACACCGTTTCAACTTCTGTTTAGGCTTAAATAAACAAATGCATTCTGGGAAATCTTGTATGATCACACTAATGTATAATACGAGTGTTTAGGGAGCCCACTAAATAAGTCTAAAAGTTATGTAGTTGTCTCGGACTCACTTATGCCCGCATTAAGTCGGAATACGTCTTTCTAAGCAGAATGCTTTGTTACCATTTTATGCCCAAGTGGATTTTACATGAAGCACCTTTATTATTTGCATTCTAATTTTTGCCATGTAGATTTCCAAATCAAATCGAAATTATTGCAGAAAAGTATCTGAGTGCAACAAACTACGGTGTTACAAAACTCCGCTCCCAGGTGGTTCCCTATAAATATGACCCTTATCACAGTAGCCTCCTACACTTCAGTGACAATAAGCCTTGCTTGAAGTTGTTTTATATTAGAACCTTACGTCAGTAAGTAGAGATTATGTTAACTAGTATGAATTTTGGCAAGGGTCACGTTGAGTACATGTCAGGATAACTTGGTGGCAAAGAGAAATAGACCCAGTGCAGCTAGTGTGATTGAGGAGAGCATTCTCTCAAGACAAAACGTACTAGAAAGTCAGGTGTTGAATGATTACCTGTAACTAACTTCATTTCTTGGTGAAAAGAGCATAAACGAAAAGATATCAAATCAAATTTGTTTGGCAAAAAAAAAAAGTGAAATAAAGTCTGAATCTCTGTCGGCTTTGAACATGGGAATAGTATCATTGTGATACTGTCGACGCCCCCCCTCCCTCAAGTGTTAAGAAGACAAAATATAGCAGAAAAAATAAGTTTATCGGCAGAACAAAGGTTATATGAAGTTGTTCATAAAGGAGGACAAAAGAAGCTAAAATAGGATTGTTAATCCAGGTGTGCCAGTAACGGCAACAAAAGATCAGTCAATGTATTTTAGAATTAGTTGGAGGAGCGTCAAGGAGTCTTGTAACAGTTTACAATGGTTGGGAATAGTCTGTGGGCAGTCTTGGGTTTACAACAGTTTGTTATGTTATTGGTTGTTGGTTGGTTGGTTGTTTTACGGCATATCAACCCTTTTCGGGTTATTTAATGCCGAATCCAAAGATTTTGAAGAAAAATTTTTTTAATAGAATGTATTTGTTGTTTTCACGTCGGTTTCTATTTAACCCATAGTTGGGACCCTAACAGGTACTACCACTCCGGGTCAGAGTGGACCTGGGAGCAATGGTAAATAAAGGGTGGCTCAACACTTCCCAAAGCCCACAAGCTGGGGCCTCACCATCGGATATAGTTTAAGGTCATATCCAGGACCCCCATTGAGGGACTTTTACCCTCTGCAGGGGGGCAGTCGGCGTATTCTAATACCCCACCGACAGAGCCGTTATGTTATTAGTTCTGGGCAACACTGGCAAGTAAGCTAGTTGATTATTATTATGACCGTATTTTGTAAGTCTAAATGTGTTATGGAGTCCATGACATAAATAGTGCCACTAATGCGTTACTGAGAGAATGCAGTTTGTTTGTGCCAGGGAGTTCAAAGGGGTCAACAAAGGTTACCGATAACATAGATCAAACCCAGGACTTCTGTTGACAGAGCGTGCACCTGTGTTGCAAGACAGATCAGTCAGTGTGTTTTGGTGTGAGCCGGTTAACGGGAATTACCACCCCAACACATACACCCTGATATAAATAGAAACACGCATGGGGACTTTTTGGAGTCAGTTGAGAGTTGAGTTCGAGTTTTGAGTCCGACAAACACAGTCGTCGGATCGAGCATCTTGTGGAGCAATGAGAGGCAGCTATGTATGGAAGACGAATCAATAGAAAAATTCCCACCCTCCTTCTAAGGATAGGTAGAGAAATAGGGGTGCGTCATTCGACTGTGAAACCAATAAAGTCCTGATTGTCCAGAAAATGAGGCTTTCATTGTTGTTATGAACTTTTTGTTCCAACATGGTCAAGAGATGTGAAGAAGATATAAAAATGCATGTTTCTGCTTTTTATTTTATAAATCCCCCTAAAAGGGCTGAAGTGCCATAAATATGGACATGGACTCGGAATAAGTAAACATCCCACCATATACATAATAAATGGAATGCCACCCAAAGTAGTTTTTTTTAGAATGAAACGTTTATTACAATAATGTTGGAATGTTAAGGTTAGGAATTTCTAGATAAATATTATCTATTATGTAAAAACATCAGGTGATGATCTTAATACTATGAGTATTAATGATGCAATCACAAAGAGTGATTGTTTTTTGATACACATAGATTTTAATTAGTAGATAGTTAGAGCTTGAGAAAGACAATCGTTGGAGACAGGCAGAGAGTCAAGCCGACCGGTCATAAATGTTAAGAGTACCTGTGAGGAGCGCCTATCAAATGTAAAGGACGTTGGACAAGCAACTTCCCAATGGGGACACATCTGTAATAAAGTTACTGAAATACAACCCAAGATTGGTTGCTTCCTTAAGATGAATCTTCTTTGTAGCTTTCTGTCAAAACAAAACCAAAGATGTTAAATCCCCAGAGAACTGTTATTCGTCTCTTTTTTGTTGTAAATGCTAGATGTCTGCTGTTGAACTGTATCTGCTAATATATCGACATGTACAAACACAAGAATACAAAATAAGGCGATTATAGAAACACTCATGAATATATACACATTATACACATTAAATAGACACGTAAATACATAAATGTTGATATATAAAGGTCAACTGTTTATATACACTCTAGTACACAATAAGATGACAACAGTTTACAATGATTTGAAATAGTTTGTGGACAGTCTTGGGTTTGCGACAGTTGACAACAGTTTCAGTTGAGGACAGTTGTGAGTTTGATATTTTCGAAGGTAGATCGTGGCTCAAAGTAGATCGAGATGAGCTGACTGCAACTGACAAACATAGCCTCGACAGCAGATGTAAATGGGGACGTCAGCATTTAGAGGCTTGATGGTATCAAACACACACCCAGAGTGCAACTGATATTTGCAGAATGTGTCAGAGTTTGTGTTTTGTCTTATTTGATTTTTTATACTTGAAACCGTGCGTGCCCCTCGACAGCCAGAAGAAAAAAAGAAGAAGAAGAGGAATACACAGTTGGGGTCAGCGATGTTGTTGAATGGGGATGGCACGTGGTCTTTTCACAATCAAAGTAAAGCAGCAATAAAATCAATCTGGCATCAATTGAAATGGATGGCTCTCGTCTTGGGGAGGCCCCATGTTTTGACAAGCTTCTGGGTTTGACCTTTACTCCTGATCTGAAATGGAACACGTACATCAAGTCTCTTGACAAGGTTGCTGGGAAAATGGTGGGATCCTTCTACCACTCCAGAAGATATCTCACTGCTGATGCAATTCTCTATCTATATAACAGCCAAGTACGTCCAGGGATGGAATACTGCTGCCACATCTGGGCAGGAGCTGCTAAAAACAGCCTATCCTGCCTTGACAGAGTACAAAATAGACTTTGTGGCTTAGTGGGGGATGCCCTTTTCTCTTCCCAGCAACCTCTCTTCCACAGAAGGGACGGTGTGAGCCTGTTGTTGCTTTATCATTATTTTCATGGCAAGTACTCGTCTGAGCTCCAATCTCTGGTTTCCTCTCGCCAATCTTTCACGATAAACACCCGTTTAGCTGAAACCACTGTCAATAATTTCCCCTACTCTTTATCTGTGCCTAAATCAAAACGTAAATTCCATAAACAAAGCTTCTTTCTTAGAAGTGCACGCCTGTGGAACTCTCTTCCGTTTGTCTGTTTCCCACCTTACTACAACTTGGATGTCTTCAAGTCCAACATGAACAAATTCCTGATAAACCACCCCCTTAAGTAAGACACTCCAATACTAACGATTACTACGATACTATCCCATTGATTACTGTACATGCATTAACCTTTATCCCTGAGTGGCTTCGAGGCCTTGATAAGTGTGCCCACCATGTAAAAAAAATAAAATAAAAAATAAAAAAATAAAATTCGATTACTTACTTGAGTGAGATAACAAAACGTTGCCGCTTCTTCAGCGATGGGAACATCAAGTAAGATCCTTTAAAAAACTGTCGCGTAGTAAGCTCACAAAATTCATTGTGATAGTCCGTAGTTGGGCAGCCCTTGCAGTAAAATCCACCAGTTGGAATTGTTTCACAGACTGACGGAGGGCGACACAACTTGTGGGGACACATGTCGTCCTCATAGATTGTGTTCATGTCTATTTCACAATGTCTGCCTGAAATATTCAAAATAGAAGAAAAAATATTAAAAGGTAATAAAAAATATCAATCCTAGCCTCTGTCGACTCGGCGTTGCCCTGGATGCATTGAAGTCATTTCAGTTTTAAATATTTTGTGTTATATACTAGCAGTTCATTCCGGCTTTGATTGGGTCCTTTGTACTGTTCATAACTTCATGTGCATATGTATGTATACATTAAAAAGTTTGACTCATGTCCAGGTAACCTACATCTAAAATTTAAAGTGTTTAGACCCAAAATTGGCGGGGGAGTTTGGTAGAGTCTCCAAAGGGCAACTCTTTCAACTCTGACCCCTTGACAGCCAACTTTCTGACCGAAAACTGATAAAAAAGATTTTCCCAAATCTTAATACCCCTTATGTCAAATCTCGAGTCAGTCTGTAGACTGAAAATTGACAGGCAGAGTAGTTTAGTAGAGAAGTGTACACACACACACACACACAGACAATTTCACTTTTATAGATATATAAATATATATGTTTGTGACATATTTGTATTGTGGAACGGTGTCAAATCGCTGTGTGTTGCATGCGGGGTACACAGAGACGAAACGAGACCCCATACTTTGGGAGGCCATATTTATAAGAGAAGGTATAGAGAGAGCAATTCTTATAACAGTGGAGCTGAGAGATAAATGTGAAGAGAAGTGTAATGGACGCCTTTTAAACAAGATGGAGATGCATTATCATAGAGGGGGATACAGTCAACCTTTGGAAGGGGTTTACATACAAAGTTCATTATACAAGACGATGGAGACAAAACACATTACCTTTTGGTTGAATGACAAATGAAGACAAAAGGTTTACATAACAAATAGGAGACGTTTATTTATCCAGCTTGTGATTGGAATTCGATGCTTGCTAACGCTACTACATTGTCGTCTTTTTCCTGACCCCTTCGCTCCTAAGGAGTTTCGGCTAACTCTATCAGTCTTCCCAGTCCGGTCTGCCAGACTAAATGTGTGTGTGTGTGTGTGTGTGTGTGTGTGTGTGTGTGTGTGTGTGTGTGTGTGTTTCCATTTCTGGTTATAATCAGATGAGATAGATCGGCTAAAGAGAGATTGATATTGGGAACTAAAGCAGTTCCCTATTATCAGTGGTTTATTTTATCTAAACTTCTGAAAATATGAATTATATATATATATATATATATATATATATATATATATATATATATGTATATATATATATATGTGTGTGTGTGTGTGTGTGTGTGTGGATGTATGTGTTCACGAATACTGGTATCTGTATGTGCGCATGTGCTTGCATGTATGCGTGGGGGTGCAAGTGTGTCTGAATCAATATGCGAATGTAGGCCCGTCTATACGCTTCCTTGCTTTTTTTTTTTTTTTTTCATTTTTCTTAAACTTTTTCTTCTAGGGGATGGGACATCCAACCAAATGTCTGACATTTACCCCTATTTTAGTGAGTCCAACCAAGAGATCTTTTCAGGATTCTAGCCGTCCCTTTCAGTGCAATCGTTTGTATTTCACTTGCACTTGGTTCATGGGTGTCGATGTGTGTATGTATCTGTGTATGAGAGAGAGAGAGAGAGAGAGAGAGAGAGAGAGAGAGAGAGAGAGAGAGAGAGAGTTGAACCCCGGGATAAGGCATTAAAAATTAGTAACAAAATACAGTACAGTATATAATGCACATGTATATAATCAAATAATATTATAAATAACACTTTAAGGCGGGGCAAATACCGTAACCAGGGGCCGAAAAACATCGTATTCCACATCGTAACCTGAAAAAAAACGTATACTAGAGCCACTGTATCCCGGGGTTCTACTGTATATAAAATGTATATATATATATGTACTTGTATAGATGTGTGTGTGGTGTGTGTGTGTGTGGTGTCTGTGTGTGTGTGTGTGTGTGTGTGTGTGTGTGTGTGTGTCTCTCTCTCTCTCTCTCTCTCTCTCTCTCTCTCTCTCTCTCTCTCTCTCTCTCTCTCGAAGGGGAATTTCCATAATGTTAATAGGTTTTCTGTTTTCTTTGAGGAAAACTATTCAAACAATACGAAAAGAATGCAAATAAAAAAAATCATTAAGCAGACGCCAAAATAATCCGACGTCGCGGTTTTTTTTTCTTTTCTTTTTTTTAAATTATTTTCGACTGTATTTTTTATTTTTATTTATTTTTGTTTTTTTTCGACTCTAAAGGTTATGCGCTTCCTTCGATCATTTTAAAAGCTGGATTGTTAATTGTACGCTGATAAGATTTTATTTTAATTTTAGCACAAACAGCTGCGCCGCTGCGCTTGTTGCTACGTTGGATTTGAAAGGGTTATATATATATATATATATATATATATATATATATATATATATATATATATATATATATATATATATATATACTAGCCGGACGCCCGGTGTTGCCCGGTCGTACAATAAGCTTAAATATGATATTTTAATTAATGCAGATTGCGTATGCATCAATACAGAATAAATGGGTTTCTGTAAGGTCTGACGAGGCTGTTAGATCGTAAACACGGTCCAACATCCGAAACATATGTAACCAAACAAGGTCTGACGAGGCTGTTAGATCGTAAACACTGTCCAACATCCGAAACACACACACACACACACACACACACACACACACACACACACACACACACACACATATATATATATATTATACCGCCTCAATGGATCAGAGAGTATTACCTAATTGCATTCGTGTGATGATTGTACTTATGCATTAGTTACTATTCTAAAACCAAAAGATATCGTTAATTCACACTCATATTTTTTTATAGTACGTCGTACGCGTGTTTCATTGAATAGTGGGAGACCACTACACAACTCGTTAAAGACAAATGTATTTTCCTAAAAAAGATTTTAGAAATTTTATTAAATGTAATGAAAAATTGATTTGGAATGAAAAAAAAAAAAGGATAAAAGAAAATGGAGGTGTGTGAACATAGATAAAAAATATTATTGTGGTTTTCATACTGTAATAATTGAATTCACGTCGCCATATTGCATTTCAAAAGACTCAAGATTTCGTATTTAGGTTCTGGATTAAAATGAAAAAAGCTAAATAAAACCACAGGAAATTCTATTTCTCTCTCTGTTTCTCTCACTCTCTCTCTCTCTCTCCCCTCTCTCTCTAGAGAAAATGTGTTTGTGTGTGTGTGTGTAATTCCCACAGTTTGCCTTGTCTCCCTTCTTAAAGATGGCGACAACTAGGGCATCTCTAAGTTGTGCAGGGATTTTCTCTTGTTCCCATATTTTGAGAAGCAGGGCATGGATGTGTCTGAGAAGATCAGGTCCGCCTTCCTTCAGGACTTTTGCTGGGATGCCGTCAGAACCAGCCGCCTTATTGTTTTTCATCTTCCTAATTGCATCCCGCACCTCTTCCAGACTGGGTAGTTCTCCCATGCTCTCAATTATGGGCTGTTGAGGGAGTTTTTCAAGGGCCTCCATCTCTGGAGTGGTATCCCTGTTCAGAAGATCCTCGTAGTGCTCTTTCCATCTATTTGTTATTTCTCCCTTTCCTTTCAGCAGCGTGAGCCCATCCTTAGACCAAAGGGATGTCAGAGAACAGTAGCTGGGGCCGTATACCACTTTTGTGTTCAAAGAATCCTCTGGTGTCCCCAGAGTCAACAAACTGCTGGATCTCCTGAGCCTTCTTCATCCACCAGAGGTTCTTCAGCTTCCTGACTGTCGATTGGACAGCAGCTTTAGCCTTGGCATGGGCAGCTCTTTTAACCTTGCAATTGATGTTATTCTGCCAGGTGATAAAAGTTTGCCTCTTGATGTCTATAAGCTGTTGGATTTCAGGGCATTTCTCTCCTCTCTACCACAGGGAAAACCCTAGCTTGGGTTTTGGCCAACAGGCTTACACCCCTTGCAGAAACCATCCTTCCCAAGTCCCAAAGTGGCTTTCGCCCAAATAGAGGCACGATGGACATGATCTTCACTGTTCGTCAACTCCAAGAAAAGTGCAGAGAGCAAAATTTACCATTATACATCGCTTTTATAGACCTTACTAAAGCCTTTGACTCGGTGAACCGTCAAGCCCTTTGGCTGGTTCTTGCAAGGTTTGGATGCCCAGAGAGGTACATTCAGGTACTGAGACTGCTACATGACAATATGTCAGCTACAGTCCTCAGTAGTAGTGGAGATGAAACAGAGCCCTTCAGGGTTAACACAGGAGTGAAACAGGGATGTGTCATTGCCCCAACCCTGTTCTCCATCTTTATTACTGCTATCCTCCATCTCACGGAAAACATCTTCCCCGTGGAGTTCGGATTATGTACAGAACTGACGGGCGACTTTTTAACATCAACAGATTCAGGGCCAGAGGTCGAATGAACACCATATCCATTATGGAGCTACAGTATGCAGACGATAACGCCCTTGTAGCCCTCTCAGAAGAGGACCTACAGTGTGCTCTGGTTGCCTTCACGAGGGCGTACAAACAGCTAGGACTAACAATCAATATAAAAAAAACCCTCAAATCCTCCATCAATCACCACCAAACAGTACTCCAGTCTCACCCCCAAACATCTCCATTGACAACGCTAGACTGGAAAATGTGGACCACTTCCCATACCTAGGCAGCATCCTATCATCAAAAGCCAACATAGATGATGAAATACAACACCGTCTCAGCTGCACCAGTGGGGCTTTCTCAAGGCTAAGGAAGAGAGTATTTGAGAACCGTGACCTTCTGGCAAAGACCAAAATCATGGTATATAAAGCTGTCTTGCTGCCCACTCTTCTCTATGGATCGGAGACCTGGACTACATACGGGAGACACGTAAAAACCCTGGAGACGTACCACCAAAGATGCCTCTGAAAAATCTTCAGAATCAGTTGGAAGGACCGACGCACCAACACCAGCGTCCTGAGTGAGGCTGACATTCCTATTATCACCGCTACTGTTGCTCAACGCCAGCTCAAATGGACTGGTCCGAATGCCGGATCTCCGCCTCCCAAAACAGATTTTCTACTCTTGTTGAGGGAAAGCGTGCCCAGGGTGGCCAAAAGATGAGGTATAAGGACAACATCAAAGTAAATTTAAAGCGGTTTCACATAGACCTTGAGACATGGGAGGACGTGGCTGGGAGCAGGTTGGCATGAAGGAGCGCTGTCCACGAAGGTGCTGCGCTTTATAGTAGTGACCTAAATCAAGCTGCTGAGGATAAACGCAAGCACAGAAAGGACAGATTATCAACCAGACACACCCAACCCCACCCCACCACCACTACCTTTATCTGCCCAAATTGCACAAGAAAAATTGGGTCTAGGATTGGGCTCTATGCTCACCTGAGGACCCACAGAAGCCACAACAGAGGACAGTCTTACTCGAACACGAGTGACCGCCGATGATGATGGTCTGTGTGTGTGTGTGAAGACACTTCTCAACCCATATTTTATTAATTTATTTGCGGACTATTATCCTCATCATTTATAGTTGCTGGTCCACGACGTTTAAGCCAACTATTTCTCTGACATTCGTCAGGTTGTTAACTGCGATAGGGATAGGAATGCTGAATCTTCAACTGTATCTTCAGTAATCACTACCTTCCATGGTTGTTGTCATCTCACCACGTTTTGGCCAACTAATCCTGTAACCGCCTTTGGGTAGGATTGAAACCGCTATCTTCAGACAATGCTCACTTGGAACTGTATAGATTCAACCTCTCTATCCAAAGGGCGATCAAGGATAGATTTTTTGATCATATAAATCTAAGTCTTTTTTTTTTTTGTTAACTGATGTTCCATTGTCGAGTCCGTACCGAATGGCATTTATTATCTAATTATTGGAATTCTTTTGAGATGAGTAATTTATATATATATATATTTTTTTAAAATTATTTGCAGACTTTTATCCTCATCTTTTAGAATTGTTGTTTCACAAAGTTTCGGCCAACTATTCCTCGGGAATAAAATGGAAATAAAATATACAAATTACTCACTCTGGACCTACTTAAATGACATTTATGCTTCATAAATATTAATTTCAACTAAATTCTCCCCACGTTTCGCGCCGGTCGAGGCGTATGTTCCTTGTTAATGGAGTCAGAGATGGCTTTGTGGCCGGATTTGATTCCCTTAACCATTTGTAATCGTGACTCCGTACATTGATGATTCCTGAAAGGATGAAACACTAGTGTCTGTAGATCTTAAAAATTAGTATAGTAACAATATTATATATATATATATATATATATATATATATATATATATATATATATATATTGTTACTATACTTATATATATATATATATTGTTACTATGCTTATTTTTAAGATCTACAGACACTAGTGTTTCATCCTTTCAGGAATCATCAATGTACGGAGTCACGATTACAAATGGTTAAGGGAATCAAATCCGGCCACATATATATATATATATATATATATATATATATATATATATATATATATATATATATATATATATACCTTGTTTTTGACGACAGAAGGAATTGATAAAAACGTTAAATATCTTTGGGGAACTTTGACCACTTCCTTTCTGTTTTTTCCTCCCTTGCAGTGCCATTTTAATCGCCTTATACTCGTTTATTGAATTAAATTGTTTATTTTAATTATCTTTTGGCACCTTAAATATATATATATATATATATATATATATATATATATATATATATATATACATATATATATATTCCCCATTGCTCTTTATTTTCCCCAATTATATTATTTTTCATTACTATCGAATTTTTCTCCTAATAAGATGATAGTTGGAAGAGCTCTTGAGAGATTTCCGCTAATGTTCAAATGTGTGTATAAATTTTTTACCTCCAAACATATATATATATATATATATATATATATATATATATATATATAAAATGGACTCTGCCATTGATTTTGATGTATGAGCTCCGCCAGACCAACTAAGTTGCTCAGAAATGCACACAGATTATTTGTTTATAGTGGTGAAGGCTTTGTGTAGAACCAACCACCTTTTTTGGTATTACTGCTTTGTCGGTGCAGATGACTGCCACAGGACAAATTATACAGCAGATTTTCACATCAGAGTCTCCTTCTCCTAGATGCCTGTCTTAACGAAGACTGGGGGTGCATTTCTCCCAGTGGATTAATGCGCCCCCAGATACCAACCTGGAAATTTATACGAATTGGCACAATACATACAGCGCCTAGCCTTCCCAAATAGTCACCCATCTGGTATTGGCCAGGCTCAACATTGCTTAACTTCAGTGATTCTGGCGAGAACTGGTGAGTCAACATGATTGTACTGTATATATATATTTTATTGAACAGCAGGAATAATTCATGTTTGTTTTTCTCACGATCCGTTTTTTTCATTTTGTTCAACGAAACATGTATAAGAGAAAAAAAATCTTACCCAATATATATATATATATATATATATATATATATATATATATATTTTCTTAAATCAGCCTTGACAGCCGTGTTTTAAAATCTCTCTATTTCTACGCACACTTTATCTCTCTTTTAATAATATTATTTGAACTCATTCCCTTTTTTCCTTTCATCCATTTGTAAAATTATTCCACGGAATTCTGCCTTTTGGGTTACTTTGAACCATCTTCCATTAACGCGATTCCTTTGGATTTTTCCTGTGGAAATGGAAATTTAATCAACTTTTTTTAATTTTACCGTTATTGGATATTTTACTCTTAACCAGACTATCCATTCACATGAAATCACCTTTTTCTTCCCCCTATTCCCTCTGCTTCCCTATTTTTTACCAAGTAAGATCCATGACTTATTTGTAGTTTCATCAAATACTTTTGCAAGCAAAATCCGATCCTGCATTTTGCTAATCCCTACCCTCTGATGAGAAGGAAAGTATTTCTTCAAAACTCAGCGGATTAAGAACTATCCACTTATTTTGTGTTTCCTTTTTAAAATTAATTATGTTTTTAACTCTTTTTCAAAGTGTTTTTTAACATGTTTTATTAACTACTTGTTCTTTATATATATATATATATATATATATATATATATATATACTTGTTTATTGTTATATAAACATGGTCACATCCCGCTGCTACAAATAGCCACTTGTTTCAATCAAACAACAGATATCATCAGGCAGCGACTTGACTATTCAAAAGTTCAATGAATAAATAGATTATTCATTGAACTTTTGAATAGTCAAGTCGCTGCCTGATGATATCTGTTGTTTGATTGAAATAAGTGGCTGTTTGTAGCAGCGGGATGTGACCATGTTTATATAACAATAAACAAGTATTATTAGCTCTTTTTATTGAGCACTATCTAACAACCTCGTTGAATTCATTAGTCCATTACTTTTGAATAAAAAAAAACGATATATATATATATATATATATATATATATATATATATATATATATATATATATATATACACACACTAGCAAGAAAGCCAGACATTACCCTGAGTTGAATGTGGAACCCTATACCCTATCCTTTTCTGCATAGCCCATAATGCTATATTACTTTATTATTATTATTATTATTATTATTATTATTATTATTATTATTATTATCATCATCACTATTTAATTATTTATTTATTAATTTATTTAATATGATGTACAATTTTAATAAGATTGATTAAGAATGTACTCGGCATTTATTGATTGTAAAAAAAAAAATATGGTATTGAAATTAATATCAGCAAAATTATAGTCTTTAACCTCCCCAAGGCACACTTGGCATTTCCCTGGATTCGATGAGGAATTCAACCATGTCTCAAATTCTGAACCCTTCAATCATATTTCTATTGGTATTTGGCAAATTTATAGTTTAGCAGCGTAAATTATTTGGCACACACAAAACCATAAACAGCTATTTATTTTTATATAAAACACATTATTAGAGCTGTAATAAAACCAGAAAGTTTCATTTTTATTTTTTTAGCAGATTAAATGTAAGACATTTAATGCCACAGAATGTAGCCGACAGATTTTTTTTTTCTTTTTAATTTGACTCTTTTTAGGCCAAATTTGGCCTTTTTTGCATCATTTTCACGGAACTAAAATCATGGTTCTATGAAACTGATTAAAAAGACCAAATTTGGCCTTTAAAAGGCCAATCTGTTAAATCTTAAAAAGGCCAAATTAAAACAATATGGCGGCCACCTTCTGTGGTGTCGAATTTCGTATATTTAATCTAATAAAAAAATGATAAAAAAGGAATAAAAATGAAACTTTTCTGGTTTTATTTCAGCCTTTGGGTCTAACAATGTGTTTTATATAAAAATAAATAGTTTTTTTATGGTTTATGTCTATCAAATAATTTACGCCGCTAAACTACAAATTTGCCTCTTTCTTTAATTTTCAAGTTGTAAATTAAACAAAGAATAATGAACAAAGACGTATTTCATTTTTTTATGGGTATCCACGATAATCTATAAATATAAAAGCGAAAATTTATGTATGTGTGTTCGCTTTTTCTGTGTGTCTACAAAAGGCTTTTTTCAGAGAAGCGGTCGGTCGGTTCACAACTTTTTAAAACTTTTTATATCACATATAAATCGTAATATCTCACACTTAACAACGAAGCTCGCCTGTCTATTTAATTTGGTCGATTTCGGGAAGATAAATATTCGATATTTGTCGCTCGCCGCATGTGGGTTAGTCTTTTTCCTATAACATCTTGGGGGTGGGGAAAAAGCGTTCAGCAGTAAATGAATACTATCCCGAAGTTGACTTCATTAACTCATTAAAACGGGCACCTGCCAAATCCAACTAATTAAATAAATTCAAACGCGTTTTCGTTAGCATCTCGCGGTGGGTCAATGGTTAACGTCGCATGTTTTTTTTTTTCACACTTTAATTTACAACTTTGCCTCAAGGGTTCGGGTTCGATCCTCATACTTACTTTTTTTACCCCCCCCCCAACACCCGGGCAACGCAGGGTTACCCTCGCTAGTATAGATTAAAACGAAAATTTGACCGTATTTAAATTCAATTACAAATCCAATTTCACTGTTGGAATAAATTAATCCACCTGCTCCCTCTTCTGTATTCAATGGTTCAGGAAGTTGTAAAAAAAAACAAAAAACAAAAAAACTATTAAGAAACAAAAGAAGAGAAATAGCTTTTTAGTTTTCGTTTTTCTTACCTGTAAATCCATCGGGGCAAAGGCAAACGTATCCGCCTTCTTGCTGGACGCAGGTGCTGTTCGTATGACATGGACTCGAATAACAGAGATTCACTTCTACATCACAAAGTAGATCTGAAGTCATTCCTAGAAAAATATAAAACATACAAATGGTATATTTTTATACTTATTATTCAACGGTCTACTTAAGTATTAAGCATTGTTGAAGTCACTACTGAACACACACACACACATACACACACACACACACACACACACACACACACACACACACACACACACACAAGGAGAGAACTTGAATGCCTACTAGACACTATTCTCGGGTGTCTAAGGTCTCTCTGTACAGGGGTTTGCCAGAACAACCTGGCATGAGGATACGTTTTCCCTACAAGTAAACCCTGACTAAATATTAAAAATCACATTTTGTATTCATGGCCCAAATAAGATCTTCTTTCTAACCCACATTAGCTTTTAAGAGGAATGGTGCACCTTCTCCAAGTGATGTTACCTCAAGTAAATAACATGAAGCTGGATACTCCACCAGACTAGATTAATTCTTGTCTTGGAATCTAGTAAGACCAAGAGACCAAAACGAACGATATACTACAACATATAAAAATGGTTAATTGGGGAGAGGAAAATTATGTTCTCAATTTCTTTACTAACTCAGTGTTTGAGAGATAAAGAACTTTAATGGAACATTCGAATATCTATGTATCTCATATGGAGTTCAAGTGTTTGCCCTAAGGCAGTGGGCCCCTTGATTTCTAAGAACTTCGACTGAAGTAAAATATGTGAGAATGTGTGTACGTGAGGACAATTATCAACCTATATACTCAACAAACTTTTGATCTACAGACTTGAAATTTGGTATATAGGGTATTCAGACATGTGGAAAACTTTTTAATCTGGGGGAAAAAAGAGCTGCTAAGGGGTCACAATTGAAAAATTGGTTCTTGAGGGTCATCGGAGTTTTATGTATTTGTCAATTGTTTCACGACTGCGCATGCACGAATTGTTCACATTATGTTAAGAATAGGTAGGTAATAAAACACTTCTTAAAGATCCTGTCAAGCTGGCCTAATGGTTATCGTACTTAACTCACTGTTTCTAGGTTTTGGCTTCGATCCTAGCTTGATTATTATTATTATTTTACTTACAAGAATTGAACTGTTTCATAAAAACATAATACTCGCATGCACATGTCTCAGTTTCTGTAAGAATTAAAATATAATATGTGCATTTACGACCGAGCAATGCCGGGCGGCCTCTGCTAGTACACACACACACACACACACATATATATATGTGTATATATATATATATCCAAGTTAATATTTTCCAGAGGGAAAGCATCCAATGAAGGTTTAACAAGGTTAATGCAAGAGTGCCCAATGCCAAAGTAGGGCAAGTTATACTTAAAAAATTTTTTTTTTGTATAAGTATTAATAAGTCACTACACATTCATAAGCATGTTTCGGCCAACCAATGACAAGTAACTAGAGACCTCTTCAGGCGATATTGCTAATACAAAAGTAAATATATATATGTATATATATATATATATATATATATATATATATATATATATATATATATATATACACACATATATATATATATATATGTAGAGTATCTGAAAAAATGTAAAAATGTACTCACACTTCAACTGACAATAAAATCTATAAAACGTTTATTTATAAACATACACTTAAATGGAATAGTTTCGAGTCCAAAAGACAAATATAACTGGAGAATCATGTTCGCAAATGTTAAAAATGATGACCATTATTGTCCAGGCAATGCTGATAACAGATAAATTGTTAAGAACAAAAAAAGAAGAAGAAATAATAATGATGATAATAATAATAATAATAAGAAGAAGAAGAAGAAGAAGGTAGAAGAGGAAAAAGACGAAGAAAAAAGAAAAAGAAAACGAAGAAAAAGATAAAAGAAGAAAAAATATGATAGAAGAGGGAATAAGAATAAGAAGAAAAAGAAGAAAGAAGAAGAAGAAAGAAGAAAAAGAAGACGAAGAAAAAGACGAAGAAAAAGAAGAAAAAAGAAGAATACGAAAAAAGAAGAAGAAAAAGATAGAAGTAAAAAGAAAACGAAGAAAACGAAGAATAGAAGAAAATAGAAGAAAAACGAAGACGAAGAAAAAAGAAGAAGAAGAAGAAGAAGAAGAAGAAGAAAAAGAAGAAGAAAAGTGATGGATATTGTTTTTCTTTACCTGTGAATCCAGGAGGGCAAAGACATTGGTAAGAATTGATGGGATGAATTGGTCGGAACAACATCGATGACGATTTGATAAACGGTGCAGCACTGCCAAACCGCAGTCGTGTCATGCATACTTCAAAGTTGAGACAAGGTTCCATCACACATAGATTGTCATCAAACGGGAGAACCTGTCGGAAAAAAAATAAAGAAAGAAAAGAAATTTTTTTTAAACGGACAAAAATCAATTACGTCCGTCTTCTGATCACAATTCCTGTTTTTCTGGCATTGACCAAATTCCATACAGAGGTCCGGAGACGTCGCCAAAATAATGCGCAGAGAAAGAAACCATAAGACCTCCACAATTTTGGAACACGATTGGATGTGATGTGTTGAAATCATGTTAAAAAACGGAATTTTTTTTCCGCCTTAGCCTCGATGCTTCGGGTTCGAACCTAGCTTCCTACCTAAACTTTTTTCCTCTTTTACACTTTTTTTTTTCCTTTTTGCTTTGTTTTGGTTTTTCCAATTTTTTTTTTAACATCGTGCTTTTTTTATAATATCAAAACAAGGTCACCCTCTCCTACATACACGCCTCCAAACACCCGGGCAATGCCGGGTACCCCCGCTAGTCTTTCAATAAATCGTCAATCACATCCCGAACTGACCGGTGGAAACCCCCGCCCCCGCCTTTGTTTGACCAGCTGGAGTTTTTCAACTCAGTAATCGAAAATTAAAATTTTGCCTGTTTCTCTTAACAGTTAGAAATGACTCATAAGAATTTACCAGCAGGGTGTTTCGACTTTGCCCGGGACGCATAATATCATCACATATGTAGGAGGATGTCGACACATCCTGGCAAGAACTGAGAAAAATTTAACGCGATTATTTCTCCTGACAGGGGGAAAAAACAAAATAGTGATCACATTAGAGCGAGAGTTGAGTCCCGATAATCAATCAAAATGAAAAATTAAACAAAATACTGATGAAAACACACCCAATTAATATCACCAATCATGCATAAATGTAATGTTATACCAGTATTTTGTTTAATTTGCGATTTTTGAGCGATTATCGAGTTTCGACTATGGCTCTAACGAGACCACCATTTTGCTTTTTACGGTAACTCAACTCTATCTTTTTTTAAATTTTTTTTAAGTAAAACACTTAAAAATAAGTTAACGAAACTTATTCAGGTAGGTAGAAGAGTAACTTAGCTTGACTTTGATAGCATTTATTTGTTGTGTATTCGTTTTTCGGTGCTCGTATAGATTGATGATCTTTAAAGCCAACGCATTTCAGGTGAAAACATTATTACGCATTTGCGTGTAATGCCGAAATTAGTATAATTTATAAAAATTAAGAAAAAATATCCACTATAAAAATAAATACAAGTTAAAATAAAAATCATCGATAATTTTAACTAAGTAAATATGTACCACAATTTTCGACCACACGATCTTAGAACATAATTATGGCTGATATTTTGGGGGTGGGGTTGTTTTACTATACACACAGATTCGAAAAAGTTGTCAAAAAACAAATATATAACAAATAAATGTTATCAAAGGCAAGATAAGTTACTTTTCTACCTAATTGGATACATTTTCTAGTGTTTTTATTTAATGTAACATGTTTATTCATCTCGAAAAACATACAGTGTTTACCGATGTATTAGAAAATTTAAAATGGCGCCGGATTCTCTGTTGAACACGGTAAGTTTGGGAAAATGAGTTAAAGATAAAAAAATACACAAAACACTGTTAGAAACTCGCTTAATATATGTTACCGTGACATAGGCTGACATATTCGGTGGGTTTTTAACAGTATTTTGTATATTTTTTATTTTTAACTCATTTTCCCAAACTTACCGTGTTTAATAGAGAGTCTGGCGCCATTTAAATTTTCCGATATATCGGTAAACACTGTATGTTTTTCGAGCTGAATAAACATGTTATATTAAATAAAAACACTGAAAAATTATCTAGTTAAGTAGAAAAGTTACTTATCTTTTTTTGAAGACCATCTACTAGTTGGCCAGTTGTGTACAAATCCCAAGAGCGATAGGAGCCTTCCTTCTATCATATCTGAAAATGACACAATGTTCAACAAGCAAGATCGGAGATGTGCCGCTGTACAACTCATGCTCTCTACCGATCCAAGTTATGACAACAGGACCATTGCCAGCACGCTCAAAATGCATCGCTGAATTGACACGAATAACAGGGACATGCTCAGGGTGATGAAAACAAAGTTTCCAGCTACGGTTATGGTTTTTGGTGTGGTTTCAAGTGAGGGCTACATCATGCCACCTCACATCTTTGAAGTCAGCTTAAAAGTCAACACCAAAGTGTACCTGGATGTGCTGAAGAGTGTGGTGATCCCCTGGTGCAATCAGGTGGCCGTTGGCAGACCCTGGATGTGGCAGCTGGATTCGGTGCCGGCTCGCAAGTCCAAAGAAACCCAGGTTTGGTTTCAAAAGGAGTGCTACGACTTTGTACCCTTCTCTCACTGGCCCCCTCCTCTCCCCCCAACCTGAACCCGTTGAACTACTTCATTTGGTCATACGTCAAGAACATCACCAACATGACCTCCCACAACACCAAAGCCAGCCTGATCGCGGCTATCAGCCGACGCTGAGTTTCCGCCGACACTTGTGCATCCTCCCAGTTCCAGACCTATATCGAGGCGGTAACTGAGGCTGAAGGCGGCTACATTGAACAGATGTCAGCTCTACTATATAATCAAGTTACCTAATTGATTTTTTCCAATAAAAGTTTTTAAATAAAGCAGTAGTTTTTTTTTTCTTTAGGGCGATAATTTTATTGTTCCATCCTGTAAGTTGCATATTCCTTTGAAAAACGAACTTTCATTAATTATTTATTAAGTTTTGTGGTTTCTTAGTGGACGGTTCGTTTTATTTAACGATTTAATTAACGTAATTGTGACTGATTTTTTTTTTCTTTAAAATACTTCTAGCGCATCAATGATACCGCATCATCTATTGTATTATTTTTTGTAATTTTTTAATTCATACTAATTTCAACATGACACATAAGAACGTAATAATGTTTTCACCTGAAATGTGTTGGTTTTAACGATCACCAATCTACACAAGTATTCTTTTTTTGTTTTGTTGGCTATTCTGAAAAATCACATGATTGTCATAAACATCGTCCTCGGCAACCATTTATCTCGGATGACGATGGTGTAACTCTGGTATCTATTTGTACCGTCCGTAACGGTATCCAACTTGGGAGTGGCAGTTTTTGCCTAGTGGAGCTACATAGCCTGGGAAAGGTGATATGAAAGGATAGCCGTTGTTCGTACAGATATCCCCCTCCCCCTCCACGAAGTCAGAGGACCCAAGGGAAAGACGGAGTTGATACAGCTTGGCCTTAACTGTGGCGCAGGAGTTGCCGATGATGACAATATAAAGTCAGGCCGTTTTAGGGACTCCGTCTTTGGATTTTCTGTTTAGACTTACTCCCATCCCTTAGCCTTTTCCCTTAGGGGGTAATCTCACAAGGTAGCAGAGGTTTTGAATCAGAGTTACCTTCTCCTAGGTGAGCTATCATTCAAAGTTGACGAGCCCCACTTGCTCGAAGTGACTGGTTTTAAGGCGCGAGTGGATCATCTTACGGTCTTACAGTTAGTAGAAACAGTTTCGCCGGGGTTGGTAGCTAAGCCACACGAAAAGGCCAGGAGCTGGACTTGGTTGTCAGAGGCTATACCATGAAGGCATTTTTTTTTTTTTTAGAGAGAGAGAGAGAGAGAGAGAGAGAGAGAGAGAGAGAGAGAGAGAGTGGAGCTTATCCCCACTACCGCCCCCGGTTTTGCCAACTTTTGAGACAATGTGGCAAAAACAAAAGCAAAGAACACTTCTCAATGGCGGTTCGGCAACCGTGAGACGCCATATTTAGACTCAATTATTACGACATAAACAGGAAGATTCACTGACGAAAGGAAACAGAAAGGGCACATCGTTGGGGTTTCGCGTTTCAAACATCCGACTTCAAAAGGGTATTTTTGCTCAGACAAAAAAAAAAAAAAGGATTTTTTTTACTGTCAAGAGGAACAAACAGCTGTTGGATGAAGACACACAAGGGATCTAATCGTCTATTCTTTTGTCAATGGCAGTCATAATCTGCTACCCTTACGGCGTGAACGGAGGGAGAGAGATAAGAAGCGAGGGATCGTCTTTACTCGCACCTTTAGCACATACCCCCTCCCCATCTCCACCATCTACAGAGAGATGACTTATCAACACTCCAAACCTTCAAAAAAGCAACGCATTGCATTGCCGCTCTAAGTTTTGATTATGCTGTTTCGTTTTTAAGGCATATCACCCCTTTTCAGATTATTTAATGCCGAGTTCTGTCAATTTGGTAAAATGTTTTTGGTACTTGTGCATCTATGTTACCGCGCTGAAAAAATCTTCTTATATATTAGTAGGATAGCGTGTGCGTTATTTTGTGTCACGCTTACATCTTTTTTCTTCTTCCGAGTGACTGTCGTTTAGTTGTTATGACCTTCCATTTCTCATAATAAATAATTTCATCAAGAATTCTTCATAAGTTTTGGTTTCGGTTTCGATTATAGCTGGTGTACCCAAGTCATATGGATATATTTTTTTAATTAATTTTTATTTTTGAAATCACAACTTTATAATATATAAAAATCGATAGAAAATTGACTCTAGAATAATATAAACGAAATATGCATAAATTAAAATATCATATTTAAGCATATTTTACGTCCCTGCTAGCTGAGATAAGTACTTTTGCAGTTTTAACAAAAGAGCTACAATAATATCAGAGCCTTTTGGCCAAGATCAAAGTGTAGTATCTGTTCTGGCAGATACTGCAAGCAAAGACCATATGTGGGGTGTAATGTAGGGGCAACCCTTCATACCAATTGTTACTATCCAGCTCCCATTTCCCACCCATCGGGAACTGGTCCCCTTTTCCCTCCCCCTCCCTCTCTCTCCACATTAAAAAACGGCCTTGTGCCTAATTTGCTCAGTGGGGAAGCAAATAAATACTTCAAAGTGTAGTATCTGTTCTTCAGATGCGGCACTTCTATTTCTCGTTCTCTTTCAGTGGAGGAGAAATCCTTCACGACTGAGACAATTTTTTATTTTTCTACGTTTTCTCCACGTTAAAAAACGACCCTGGTGTCTAACTCTGTCCCGTGGGGAGGCATTGTAAATAGGTACAATAATATCAGGGCGTCTCCATTTATGTTGAACATCCACAGAATGCCAACATCAATATATTACGTATGAAAGAGTCCGCTGTGGAATTTCCACAGGTCCCGCTAGAAACCTATGGGGAGGGAAAGGTGTTTTGTAACAATTCTGTACTTTCACCTAACAATTTAATAAAACAAAATATCTAAAAAAAAAAAAAATGAATTTAATGCAATTTTCAAAATAGCACGGTAACATAAACCCTAAGTTTTTATGCTTGAAGTATTATAAAGAAAGAAAAAAAAAGAAGAAAAACATTATTGTTAATGTATTTTTTTTTTTACTGAAATAAAATCGCTTAGTCAGCTATAGACATAAACAGATTAAAAATAGATTGATAGATGTTAAACGATTAAACTAGATAAGGATAAGATAGATATAAACAGATTGTATGCGCAAAATTAGTTTATGGAAATGTGGATAACCAAGTTAACAAGCTAGTAGGAATATTCGTTACTAGCAGTTCAGCCCGCCTTTGCTCGGGGTCTATGTACTTTTCATAACTTTATGTATATATATATATACACACATGTATCTAATATGCATGCGCAAATATATGCATCTAATATATATATATATATATATATATGCATCAAATATATGTATCTAATATATATATATGTATCTAATATGCATGCGCAAATATACATTTATACGTTTAACAACGTTACTTTTAACATTTTGCTTTGCATATCGACTTAACTCAGATGGTAAGGAAAAAGACTGGAGAGCTATATGTTTTGTTTTCGATTCTTATTCGATTTTTATTTATTTTTTTTTTAACTTTTGAAATCACTACTATATAATAATCAATATACAATATAATAATCAATATACAATATAATAATCAATATACAATATAATAATCAATGGAGAATTGAGTCTATAATAAATACGAAATCTACATGAATTAAAATATCATATTTAAGCGTATTTTACCACCGGGCAACGCTGAGCGGCCTGCTAGTATATCTATAATATTAAATGTGAATTAACCAATGTTACTTTCTGTAATACTTTGTGTGTGTGTGTGTGTGTGTGTGTGTGTGTGTGTGTCTTTTGTGTCTGTGTATGTGTGTCTATTGTGTGCGTGTATGTGTGTATATGTGTGTGTCTTTTGTGTCTGTGTATGTGTGTGTGTGTGTGTGTGTGTGTCTGTCTGTCTGTGTCTGTGTATGCGTGTGTATATTTGTGTGTGTATGTTTTGTGTGTGCGTTTTTTTTAAATTTTCTTATTGTGTTTTTCCTGGGGATGGGGCATTCTTCTGGATGCCAAACATTCTTCCATTAGTTTAGCTACTCCAACCGAGAGATCTTGTATGTGTGTATATGTATGTTTTCTAGTGAATTTCATTCTGAATTAATTTTTTTTTAATAAGATGTTCATAAAGAAGTTTAATAAAGTTCGGTTCTCCTGTAGGAGACGTCTCCCGGAACTACTTTTGCTTTTTCTCGCTCATATGCCCTTATTCCGAATTCGTAGCAGCGGGCCGATATCAGAGTGATCTTTTTATATACTAAAACGGTCATTAATAATGTTTTTGTTTTTTGTTGTTGTTTTTAAAGTTATTCTAGCAAATTACCTAACAATTAAAAAAAATAAATATCGAAAAAAGAGAATTAAAAAAAAAAAAACTATGCAAAAAAAAAAAGAAAATTTTTTAAATTTAGTAATCAATTGATATGAAATATTTGCACAATCAAACGGCCCAAGAACGGAATTGTTTGAACATTTTAGAAGCGACAATGTGGTGAACTATGCACGATCAAAATTGTTATTAGCGGTAAAGATATGTACAGTAAGTCAAGGTTGCCCATCTAGTGCTCTGGTTTTTCAAATTCCTAACTGATTTTGATTGGTTGTTTGGTTGTTTTTGTTTTACGGCATATCAACCCTTTTCGGGTTATTTAATGCCGAATCCAAAGATTTTGAAGAAAAATTTTTTTTAATAGAGTATATTTGTTGTTTTCACGTCGGTTTCTATTTAACCCATAGTTGGGACCCTAACAGGTACTACCACTCCGGGTCAGAGTGGACCTGGGAGCAATGGTAATTAAAGGGTGGCTCCACACTTCCTAAAGCCCACAAGCCTCACCACTGGATATAATTTAAGGTCATATCCAGGAACCCCATTGAGGGACTTTTACCCTCTGCAGGGGGGCAGTTGGCGTATTCTAATGCCCCACCGACAGGGCCAGTAAGTAAGGGAGCAAATTATAGCGAGAAAGTGAACCCCTATCTTAAAACTCATCAATTGTTTTTTTTTTAATTTTTTTCTGCTAATAGTTAAGTCTGTAATCGTCGCAAAAAAGTTTTTTAAAAAATGAAAAAAAAAGAAGAGAAACGCGTTTATAAGGGGGGGCGCTCTCGTATAGGTCTGCCTTTTTAATGTTTAGCCTATTTTAAACTGATATAAATTATTGCACAATAAAAATAATTAAATTAAAACAAAAATCATTATTTTTTTATCTCGAATTATTTAACCACGTAAAAATGCCATTTTTTTTTTTTGCTGAATTACTAAATTTAAAAAGTGTTTTTTTTTTTGTTTTTTTTCATGGTATTTTCTAGTTAAATCGAGTTTATGGAATTTTTACTTGATTAAATAATTCAAAATAAGGAAAAATGATTTTTGTTTTAATTTAATTATTTTTATTGTACAATAATTTTTTTTTTTTTTACATGGAGGTCACCACTTATCAAGGCCCGGAAGCCACTCGGGGATAAGGGTTTTTGCGTGTACAGTAATCAATGGGATAGTATAGTAGTAATCGTTATATCAGTTTGAAATATGTTAAAACAATTAAAGTAAAAACTGTTAATGAACATTTTGCTAAAAAAAAAAAAACTGTTAATGAACATTTTGTTAAAAAAAAAAAAAGAAGACCACTGATCGGCCCCCGCTGCTAGGAATTTGGAATTTTTTCTTTATATCCTTGTGAGCGAGAAAAAAAAAACGAGAGTAGTTTAGGGAGACGTCTCATACAGGAGAACCCAAAGTTCATTAAAAAAAACATTAAAGATGTGATTTTGGAGATTATAGTTTTAATCTACGCATAGACGGCAGATGCTTTGCGTGATGAGTGTTAAGTGTGCTGCTTCCAAAAGTCATGTAAAGACACTTTCTATCTTTATATAACTAGGAAAGAAAAGGAAAAAGCCCCCTCCCCTCTTAAAAATGTATGAAGGGTCAATTTTTTTTTTTTTTTTTAATGAAAAGGGCCCAAGAGACCCCTAAAGGTAGATATCAAGAAATGAAAAGAGCCACAATGACTTTTCACATTCTCCACCTTGTCCTCCATAAACTGACTACAGCTGCAGGTTTTGAGTTTGAAACGAGGGGTGGGAGGGGGTGATGTAAGCTGGGGGGGGGGAATGCAAACGGAGAAGGGGAAAGGATATAAAGTCAGAACAAAGATGGGGATAATGTCAGTGAAGGGTGAAAAAGGAAGAGACGAGAGGGGAATTTTTTTTTTTTTAATTGAAAAGTGGGAGAAGGAACAGGGTTTTCACCTATTCAATCACCGTTCCGCCCCTCCCCCACGCCAACAGCACCTGCTTTTGATCCTCCTTTTGTGTAGGGGCCGGGGCTGGGGGTGCTCATTGTCACATAGCATCACATGAAACTTTAGGATTTCGGCCATGACTTCTTACCAGATGCTCTTCATTTGCTCTGGGTCCTTCGTAAACCCTGCCTTTAAGCGGTCTCTCTTAAAGAAGATTATTTTTTTTTTCAACAACATACTGGAAGGTGACAATGGCACATGATTAGCGACAACCAGTTCGTTTCACGGGAACATTATCACATTGGATGTTGACCACCTTCACGTGGTCATTCCTATAAGTAACCGATGTCTTTAACAAATGATTGACCAACATACTATTCCAGGGGTCAGGGGTAGAGTTGGGGTTATGCTTAATTCATACCAAAGCCAAAATCACACCGGCAGAGTTTATACCATTTCTTGAGGATTTGAGACTAATGTGCAAACATGTTTCAGCTGTGATTTATTTCAAAATCCAGCGTCGTCAAGCAACTAGTCACAACTGGTTTCAAATGTGAATGTGTAGATTTTTTTTTCTTCCCATTTCTTTATGGGAGAAAGACATCGCAGGTAAAACATGTATGCATGTATGTAGCCGATAATGTTTGCATAAATAAAGAAAATTATTCAATAATACATCTCTCTCTCTCTCTCTCTCTCTCTCTCTCTCTCTCTCTCTCTCTATATATATATATATATATATATATATATATATATATATATATATAAGCACTATTTTATAATCACCGGAGTTTAGTTGGGTACATGCATGCATACATATATACGGCATAATTGCGTTGACACACCGGTTCTCGTCAGATCACCGAAGTTAAGCAACATTAAGCCTGGGTAGTACCAGATGGGTGACCATTTGGGAATTCTAGGCGCTGTATGTGCTCTCCGCTTATCTCGGCATTTGTTTCCAGTCGTCCTGTACATACACTGCACTTGCGACTGGTATTTAACAATGTCGACTCAGGAGATGTGTGGTTGGAGATTGCGCACCTCCTATCACAAAAAAAATTTCACGCGCAGGCACCCCTTTGTGGATATCCATAGTCTGCCAAAAACTGAGGGAGCTTGTACATACATACATACATACATACATACATACATACATACATACATACACGATGATTGCTACATCTTTCCAGATGATCACCGTCATATTGAGCTCTCGCCATCTCGTCATCCGTGCCATCTCAGATGACTCTGCACTCTGTAACATAAAAATTGAGCAATTTCTACTGAGTTGACTTCCTCTGGAGGCTGAAGGGTATTCCTATGAACAATCATATGGCTTCTCAAACCAGCAGAAGACTTGTGAACTTTGCCGCATATTAAACAGATCGTTTGGCTCGGACTAATAGGTACGAAGTTGACCTGAACAGGAGTTTTGTGTGATTTAAGGTGGTTTACAGAAGCACTCATTCGCAAGTGTCGCATTTCCAGTTCTGTGTGTCATGGTTAAGACCATCTATTAAATCTTTGCGAAGCTCTCGCTTCAGATTGTTGTGAGCTTGCTTTCTTTTCTCTAAAGGATCAAAACTTTCACGAACAATCTTTCGCCTCTTCGGTCTTGGCAGAGTAAGTTCTTCCCACGTGCGGATCTTAATTTGCAGGGCTTTCAAATTGTTCTTTGTACAATCCTAAGCTTATGTTAAGGGCGCTTGCCATTTTCCAGCTCCCCATAAAAATACATACACACACACACACATTATATATAAATATATATATATATATATATATATATATATATATATATATATATATATATATATATATATATGGGAAAATGTTTATTCAATTATATTTTACCTTTTATTTATGAAGCTCGATGTAACTACAGAGCACATACAAATTCATAACAAATGTCTATATTTCAAATTACAAGATGTTGTCCATCTTATCGTTTATTTTTTTAAGCCTGCTGAAATGTTCAATTGCTGACAGCACTTGTTTCGTAGCGCAGAATCATTTCTTTAATTATTATATCAATTTTTAAATTTATTCCGCCCTTAACTCATCAGAAGAAAAGGAAGTTAAAAAAAAAAAAAAATAATATGGGCGTAATTACAAAATCCGAAAATTGGAAGTGAAGTTGCAATTGTGTTAACTATTAGTTGCGCCATCTTGATTATATATATATATGTGTGTGTGTGTGTGTGTGTGTGTGTGTGTGTGTGTGTGTGTGTCCCTTTAAGAAACTCGTTTCTTATGGTTGAGCACTTTCAGTTGAATTAAAGTCGGTCAATTTAGCTCTTATGCGCAGATCATCATATAATGATTAGATCACTCTGACAGACGTTAAAAAACATTTTAAAAAATAAATGTTTAAATTCAACAGCATTTCTCGCGGTTAACGGTAACCAAATGGATTAAGTCCTTGGTAATAGAGCCAGAGATGACTTCTGTCGCCAGGTTTGAATCTATCAACTGGTGTTAATCGTGACACCCTGCATTGATGATTCCCGAAAGGATGAAACACTAGTGTCCGAAGGTATTTAATAATTATTATAGTAAATAATTATATATATATATATATATATATATATATATATATATATATATATATATATAGTTTTTTAATATTTAAATTTAATTCAGAAAAATATTTTTTCAAAACAAAATTTATTATTTGAACAAAGAATACAGGTCAAAGTAATTTCCTTAACCCATGGATTTTCGATGTAGGCTCATCTCTTCAGCCTTTATTTTCTTTCTCTATGTCCCTTAAAAAGATTTAATTTTTAATATATTTTCTATGTATGTGTTCAATAGCAAAATTATTTTAAACTAGATTTAATATTTTGTTAATGACTTTTCATCTGAGGAGATGAGCCTACATCGAAAATCCGTGGATTAAGGAAATTACTTTGAATATTGTATTCTTCATTCAGATAATATTTTTTTGTTTTCAAAAATTATATTTTTCTGAATGAAATTTAAATATAAAAAACTATAAATTTTATATTGCTCTAGCTAGTCTATTGAGCAATTCCCTTTTGGCTGGGATTGTCTTATATAAAATTACTAGCCTATGTGGCCGGCGTTGCCCGGGTGTTCGGGGGTGTATGTTGAGCACATAAAAAAGTGTTAGTAGGTAGGCAGGCTCGAACACGTACCGCGAAGGAGGAAAAAAGTGTGACGTCTTTGCTGTTGCATCCATCACCAAACCGGAAGTGACAAAGGTTTAGAATAAGCCCAGTCAATCGAAAAGACGGAATGATTTCTGAAAATATCGGCGAAAAAAGCGATCCCTCCCTGTAGAAAACTGCCCAGTTGAGGGTGAAGGAATTAATGTTTTGGGCCAATTTTTCGATATTTGTCATCAGAAGGGCCGGCCTTTAAAACGATACCGATCATGTGAAAATCCGTCGCCTCTGTCGAATGTTTTAGGCAGATATACAAACATACGTACGTATGTCATACAATGTAGAGTATTTACCTGCTGGACTAATTCGCAAATAAATAAATAAATAAATAATAATAATAATAATAATAATAATAATAATAATAATAATAATAATAATAATGTCGTTCATCAAATTCCGCTTGTCTTTGGTTACAATATCACCTCAGCTAATATTTGGACTTGACGATGAATGCCTGGAAAAGTCGCTTCTGATTAACGTTTGGTTTTAAGATATGCAAACGAATAAATGATTTGTGGTGATTTTAAATGGTAACTCTTCTTTGAACTCATTAATAAGAAAAAATTAAAATAAAATGGTGAGGTATATAACAGGGCTGTAGTCTAAAGCTCTACCACTGGGCTCTATCTTCAGAATGTAGTAAATCTGTTGTTTTTTTTTGTTTTGTTTTGTTTGTTTTGTGAGGAGAAATTATTTGCTGAAATTTTATTATCTCACTTGCCGGTGTAACGTAAAATATTCCCCCCTGTAAAAATTATTATTTTTATCCATAAGAGAGAAAAGCTATTTTCAAGATCGGATTGTTTCGATTTTCGATACTTATCGGATGAAGTTCTGTACAAAACATATCTAAGAACACTGCCAGACATATAAATTAGGTTTGTGTGAAATTTGAAAAAAGATAGGCTCGGCCGTTTCAGAACCTATGAGGAAGGAACTCACACACACACACACACACACACACACACACACACACACACACACACACACACACAAAGTGGCTTTATATATAATAGTAGTGATACAAGGCTGTTGATGATGCTGATGCTTGGCTCCACACATAAGAGCATTAGAAACTGACTTCTAATTCTACCCATGTGGGAGATCAATAAATAAGGATAACCACTTGATACTATTTTGCTTGAACAGTTAAAAGCCCCCCCCCCTCGCATCTCTATCCATACTATTACATAAAAGCAACTTTGTGTGTGTGTGAGTTCGTTCCCTATGGACTCGAAAACGGCTGGGCCGATTTTTATGAAATTTCACACGAGGATACTTAATGTGCCTAGCAGTGTTCTTAGATAGGTTTTGCATCGGAATATCTTCAATAAGTATCGATTATCAATAATAAAAAAAAAAATCCGACGAAAGAAGGAACAGGCGATTCTAATCAACGTTAACACCTTATACAGCCTAACATCACAAGTGCATTTGAGAAGTTTTATTACCACACAACTCTAAAGGCTCGGCATATGAAATCAACAGAAGGTTTTTTTTGATATGACAGGGGTGCGTTCGAAATGAGCTGAGCCTATGGGGAACTCTCTCTCTCTCTCTCACACACACACACACACACACACACACACACACAAAAGGGACTGTTATATAATAGTAGAGATAGAGATATATGTATAAACAATGAAAATTAAATTATCATATCCTCGAGTGGCCTCTGGGCCTTGATAAGTGGTGATGCCTATGTAACTAAAAATGTGAATATGGAAAACATGAAACGTACACGACTTTAAAAGTTAAACGGGCTTTCATGTCTGATTTAAAAGACAGTCGTTTTTTATTTCGACGATGCATAGAAACCCTGCTCTTAATCTAAAGAATTGATCAAGTAATCAGTGGCATAATTAAGGTGGGAGTGAGGGGGGGGGGGCGTACCACCCTGGATGCCAGCACAATGTCACCCCCAACAAACTTTTTTTCAACGATGGTTTGGCGCAGAAAATAGTCTGAACCACTGGTGGTGTTTTGTATTAGTAAGATAGTTCAGTGAGAAAGATTGGAAATATTTCAACTGATGAGTTGTTTGAAGTGAGCAAACGACATACAAGCAGTCATTGTGTGTGTCTGCGTGTTCACCAATGTTTGTATGTGTGTGAATGAAGAGATTAGCGTATAAAAAATGTGGGAAACCTAGCGACACCGATCCGTACACTCGGGGCAACTGGGTTCCACTGGTTTATTGAAGAAAAAAAATTGGCTTTTTAAAGGATTTAGGTGGCTCCCAGAAAGACCATCTATATATATAAAAGGCAAAATGTGTGTCACCATTTCGCGCATGTCTTCAAAAGGCTTTTCTCGCACACGGTTCCAATGTCGTTACGATCGCTTACAACTGTTTATATGGGTCCTAAATAATAATATGTACAATTTGGGGAAGTGCGTCGCATCTAGATTTATTTACGTCGACTTTTACAAAATTATTGCTATTTTGGCTTCTCGCATGTTGATGAGGCTTTTTTGTATAAAAAGCGAAACTAATTCAAAGTTAACAACGAACAACGTTCTCGGCATTGCGCCGGGAAATGTCCAGAAGCAATCAGCTTTGATCAATGTTGTACATCAGACAATTGTTATTCAATCTGGACAATTGGGAGCTGGTTCCCCGCCCCCCCCCCACCCAACATCTGTTGCGGGGGGGGGGAACAAAAACAGTCAAACTTGGGTAAACAACTACGTGACTTCTATTTGACCTTCTTAATTAGGTCAAATGGAAGCAGCAGAGTTAACTTTTATTGCGCACGCCTGTTTTTATAGCTCAATTCAAACCTGGGTATGTTGTTTGTATGTCGCGGTGGCTTAATGGGTAATGTCGCCCGGTTTTTTTTTTCACACATTAATTTCCAACTCAAGGCTACGGGTTCGATTCTCATACTTACCTACCAAAACATTTTTTTATTATTATTTAACCCCCCCCCCGGAGTTTTGATTTGCCTCAAAACACCCGGGCATCGCCGGGTACCCCCCGCTAGTATATAATATAAATCTCACCTGTCTGTTTAAATGTATGTATGTATGTCTACCTAAAACTTTCGACAGAGGCGACGGATTTTTATGAGATTTGTATCGTTTTGAAGCTCAACCCTTGGGATGAAAAATATCGAAAAATTTTCCAAAACATTAATTCCTTCACCCTCAACTGGGCACTTTTCTACAGGGAGCGATCGTTTTTTCGCCGATATTTTCGAAAGTCATCCCCTCTTTTCGATTGGCTAGCCTTAATTTAAACCTTCTCCACTTCCGGCTTTGCAATGGACGCAACAGCAAAGATGTTACGAGTTTTTTTGTTGTTGTTTTTGTTTTTTTCACGTTCTTTTCCTCATTCGCGGTACGGGTTCAAGCCTGCCTGCCTGCCTACTACCGCTTTTTAAAAATTTGTTATTATTATTATTTTTTTTTTTGTGTTCAACACACACCGCCAAACACCCGGGCAATGCCGGGCAACCAGGCTAGTTTCAAATAAATTCAGAAAGTTTTCTGATTGGTCCAAAATATAATTATTTGTTTTTATTCAACATAGTGTATGCGCAGACGACTTGCGCACGAACCCAATCCGTTTACGCATTTTGATTTAGTATGCTACATATCTTTAATATATCGATTTCTTATTGGAAGTTTTGCTTTCTTGAGTTCTAATTCAATCGTTCTTTATTTTCTAAACACCTTTCGCTTCTGTTCAATACTAATTATGCGGTTATGAACGTGAAAAATAGTCAGATCGAACAGAAGATAACAAAACTCGAATAAAAATGGCGGGACTATTAAGATATCTTATCTATATTGTGTTATGGCGGCTAGACTAACACAGGGCAGAGCGTAGTCGACTATTGTGAAGGGTGGGAAACGACCCGTTAAAAAAGGGACAATAAACCTTATTTTATCAACCATTCTCTTTTATTTAGTTCTTTTGGCCTGAAATTCTTTTCACCTGAACTATTTCATGTGCTTCACTGGAGCTTAGAAACATCAAATATAAAAAGAGGTGACAGGTTGAACACATGACATAGAGCAATAGTTATTTTATGAAAACAACTAGCAGGAACGCCCGGTTTTGCTCGGTCGTAAAATGCGCTTAAATATGATATTTTAATTTACGCAGATTTCGTATTTATTATGAAAGAGTTAATTATTTCATATTATATTGTACCCATTATATTGTTATCATTTCAAAAGTAAAAAAAAATTTAAAATATGTATATGATTTGAGTGCCATCAGCTGGAATCGAAACCGAAACGAAAAAATAACAAAATATAGTTTCATGATTGAAACTATGTCTATAAGTAAAGCAAAGACCGAAGTTTATTTGTTCTCAACATGGTTGGCCCGTGAAAATGAATGTAAATTTTATTCAGTATAAGCTGGTTTCAATGACAACAATGCTTTTGATAGACACGGTGCAAACAAGGGCGGTCGAACGGTCCACAGAGTTTTAAAATTATATAGATTAAACAATAAACATACACAGATAAATGTAGATATGTAGTGAAGCCAAGACTACTACTTCTCCATTACATTACTCTTTCTCTCTACTTTCCCCTTTCCCTTCCTTCTTTTCTCTCTATGTGACCAGAGGTAAGTGTGTCAGAAACTTTGTGAAAAATATTGAATAATTCGACCCCCTGTCTTTCCAAGTTTATAACTATTCGAAAAATGTAATTCAAACCCTAATTTCTTTTCAGTTAAAAGGAGTAAGGACCAAGGTTTCATTTAAAAAAAAAAAAAAAGAAAGAAAAGAAAAAAAACAACAACGTGATTAAAAAAAAAAGAAAGGTTTTAAACTTCGGACTTTACGGGTAAATTTCTAAAAAAAAAACACTTTTTTTTGTTTTAAATTTGAATATATTATTTATTGATCTTTTAGCTTCAATTTGTGATAATATAAAACTTTGGTGAGTAAATTAATTATTTACTTTTTAATAGACATTTGAAAATGGGGGGGGGGGCGTGAATTAAAAAAAAAAAAACGTTTGTCTAAAATATTATATTCAGTTTATTGTGAAGTGCATAAAATTTCACATCGACCCTGAAAATATCGTAAAAACAGAATCAATAGAAAAATTTTGATAGATTTTTAAAGTTTAAAAATTGAAAAATACGGAACTCGTAAAACTCAATTAATTTCATTACTGTTTATTAAAAAAATAATATTTGTATTACTTTTTATACAACTTTAATAGTTTATTTTGGAAGTATAATCCATAAAGAAAATAAACAACCCACTTTTAAAAGAGAAATTACGATTTTTTTTTTATTTTATTCGCAGTTTCGTGTTAGGGGTGTCAAAAGTTCATACATAAATTCTGATACACCTAGACCAGAGGATGTGGTCAATCAGGACGGAGAACAGTTCTGGTGGAAAGAAGGGGATACAAAAAGTTTTGGAAGCAAAAAAGACGGAGAGACGAGTTGTTCCAGCGTCAGGGCACAAATGAAAAATCCCGAACTTTCTATAACCCAATACCACTTGTACGCTGAAATGCATATAAAACCGTTTCGTTTTGAAATGCCTTTTTTTCTTGAGTATTATTCTCAGGTCGGTTTCTAGACTGTTCCAACACCCCCGTCTTCTTATTAATTTCGACGACTCCCCAAAAGGGGGACCCGCCGAAATGGTGACCTATCCAACAAGAGTTACATTATGGTAACCGCCATAGATATGTGTCTTCTTACAAATAAATTAAAGTCGATTTTTCTCTTATTTCTTCGACCACAAAAGCTTTGTGCGGTGATTTAACAGAGAAGTCAACAACTAAGGAAAAAAAAAAAAAAAAAAAAAATCAAATATACAATAAATAAATGTTACCATAGCCAATAAAAGTTACTTTTCTACCTACCTGACACATTTTTTTTTTTTTTTTTTTTAAATAGCTTTAAATGCTTTTTATTTCATTTCGAATATTCACTTTTAACTATGTAGCAGTTCGTGAGCAAGCCACAGAGAAAAAAAAGCCTCGTTTTGAAATTCGCGGT
>NC_136517.1:84148494-84155994 GCF_053919585.1 Euprymna scolopes | reverse complement strand
AATTAACAATTTAAAGAAAGGAAAAAACAACCTGTAATTATCTTTTGTTAATATTAAGGGGTTGACTAACAACGGGAAAAAGTTAAGCTTACTACCCCCCCCTTTTGTTTGTTTGTTTATACGCATGCGCGTAAAGTGGTTTCCTATTCCGGCGATCACGGATAATATAATATAATAGGAGCTGCTAGAAAGGACATCCTGCCTTGATAGAGTTCAAAATAGACTTCGTAGCCTCGTAGGGGATGTTTACTATATTGTCCAATTTCTACTGTACACTCTTTAACCATTATCCTCGAGTGGCTTACTGGCTTTGATAAGTGGGGATGCCTATGTAAAAAAAAATAAATAAAAAAGCTAGAATAGGCTCTTCAGATGCAGGCTTAAGCGGACAAAAAAACACTCGTCTATCTACAACCACTATTAACAGTTCCCCTCCACGTTCCATCTGTGCTTAAATCTAAACACAAATTCTATTAACAAAGCTTTTTCCCCTAGAACTGCTCGCCTATCTAACTCTGTTCTGCTGACCTGCTTTCCAGCTGACTCCAATATAGTCGCCTTCAAGTCAAACGTAAACAAATTCTTGTTGAGCCGCCCCATCCTTAAATAATTAATTTTTACCCCATTTCAACCACTAACTATTAATACGCTGTTGTTGTTAAGGAGACCTAGGTTTGCCCAGTTACCAAATTCTCCCTCTCGGCGTTGCAGACAACGTCTCATGGAAAGGCGAGCCAATATGGTTGGAGCTAGTGCAGCTGCAGGAGTTGCTGGAATGGTGTTGCAGTGCTTCACCATTCGCCCATCGGGACTCCAAACCAGATTTTTGTTGGTGTTTACTCACTTAGCCTTTACCTTTCCCAAGGTTTTAGATATTGTCCGGGCAACGCCGAAAAGTGTGCTGGTTGATGATTATTATAATCATCATTATTATTTGTAAAAATCGAATGTCAGAAAGAATGTTATCATAGCGAAGTACATATTTACAGATAAAATTATTTATGTTAAAATGTTTTAATAGAAAAGAATGTAAGAACACAAACAAAATACGTCACGAAGGTAGATCATCCGATTTGTGTCTTTGGTCACATGCAGTAATTTCTATATTTTATTTATTTATTTGCGGACTGTTATCCTCATCTTTTACAGTTGTTGTTTCACAAAGTTTCGTCTAACCACCTGACAAAGGCCAGAGGATTGTTTTTTTAAAGACTTTGATTCACTTAAAAATGATGCATTCACAAAACAATTTGCTTTCCTATATAAGAGCCAGATACATCCAAGGATGGAATACTGTTGCCACATCTAGGTAAGAGCTCCTAGAAAGATCTTATCCTGCGTTGACAGAGTTCAAAATAGACTTTGTAGCCTAGTAGGGGATGTCCTTTTCTCTTCCCTGCAACCTATTTCTCACAGAAGAGACGTTGCCAGCCTGTCTCTGCTGTATCGTTATTTTCATGGCAAGTGCTCGTCTGAGCTCCAATCTATAATTCCCTCGCACCAAACTTACACAAGAAACACTCGTCTAGCTGAAAATACTATCAATAATTTCCCCCACTCTTTATATGTGCCTAAACCTAAACGTAGATTCCATGAACAAAGCTTCTTTCTTAGAACTGAACACCTGTGGAATTGTCTTCCGTTTGCCTGCTTTCTAGCTGACTATAATATGGTCGTCTTCAAGTCCAACGTAAACAAGTTCTTGATGAGCCGTTCCCCTTTAGTAATCCAATTTACCAAATTTCCACTACTAACAATCACTACAACATTGTCCCATTGATCACTGTACACTTATTAACCCTTATCCTCGAGTGGCCTATAGCCTTGATAAGTGGTGACTCCTTTGTAAAAAAAAAAGTACAGAGAAGCCTCGACCTGTCTAATCCCCATTTTTTTTTGCGCGAATTGTATACCGAATTTTTTTCTGCAAATAATTAATTTTTTGATAAGAAAATGGTCTCCATTGTCTTGTTAATTACTGCTTGACTGTTCATTTGAAAATGACTAAGTTGCTTCCAGACTTGTCCTGATACCTAACGCTCAGGCTGCAGCAAAGGGAAGCGGCATATCATCCAACACTGCAGCATCTACAAAGAAAGAATTCAACCACAACGTCTGACATCAAACGGTCGGACAGGATAGACCTCTGGTAAGGTCACAGTCCAGCTAGCATGTTAAAGAGGTTGCCACACGGACTAGTAGTAAATTCTAGTCACAAGTGAGTGTCTGGTTACAATTTTGAGGGGTCCAGCACTAGATTAAGTTAAAAGTATTGCCTTCGGGACTTAGGGATAGAACACGTCTTCTTGCCTGTGTGAATTAACCGCTCTCATTGATTTACAAATAAATAAACATTCGTCCTTATAATAAAGTGGAGGAATACAGTCTACAAAAAGAGTAAATAAATAAAATAAATAATATTCAAATTATCACCTCATTGTAATATTTCAGAGTCGACGTCCATAACTGAAGACTCCCCCCCCCCCCGCAACAACTGAGATACTAGAAAATTAGATATCCCTTTGCCAACTTTCCGGTCCTTTCCAGTCAATTTGTATGCAACGAAAGTTGAGCCAGATATCAATCAGAATTATTCGATCAATAATTTCCGCCACTCTTTATCTGTGCCTAAACTTAAACGTAGATTCCATGAAGAAAGCTTCTTTCTTAGAACTGCATGCCTGTGGAATTCTCTTCCGTTTGCCTGCTTTCCAGCTGACTACAATCTGATTTTCTTCAAGTCCAACGTAAACAAGTTCTTGATGAACCGTCTCCCTAAGTAATCCAATTTACAAAATTCCCACTATTTATGTTTACTACGCTATAATCACAATGACTGGTGTATACCCATTAAACCTTATCCTCGAGTGGCCTCCGGGCCTTGATAAGTGATGATTCCTATGTGAAAAAAACAAAACAAAAAACAAAACAAAAAAAACCTCATCTCCAATGAAAATCAGATGAGAAAAGTAAATTCTGTTTAATTTACAATTCTTAATACACGGACTAAACATTCTTAATCCATACGCGATAATCTCTTTTATTCAGGATTAACTGCAGCTAAATCTACAATATATCTCCGTTCGTTTTTGATTGATGATGGATTAAGAACTATTTTGACATAGAAAATTCGTGATTATTTTTTGGTTGTTTTCGTTTTCATTTTAAAGTACAATTATTTAAAAAAAAAAAAAAAAAACCCAAAAAAACATGACTTTTCCCACTCCTGTAGCTAGATTAGTTGCGGGTGCGTAAAAAAAAAAAAAAATAAATAAATAAATAATGATAAAAGCTAGTGATGAGACGATTGCAAGATTTTGTACCGATTCCAATACAACTACCGATTCCGATTCTTTATAAATCTCTAAATATTTAACTATAGATTTGTTATTTTCCCCCGATTACCATAAAACACATACTAAATCGGTGGTTCCCAACCTATTTTGAGCCATGCCCCACCTAGGCATTTCTAAAATCCTGATGCCTCCCCTTTGTGAAATTTAATTTTTTGTTATTAAAAATCCCTCTGTTATTCAGTGAAGTAAGCTTAAAAGGCCATTAACTTGTATCTAAACAAGGTTCCAAAGAACATGGCATGAATGAAAGAGAAACATTTTAAAACGAAAGGACGTTTAAATAAAGTTTTAAATTTAAAACATATAATAGAGAACTGAGATGCGAAAATATCAAATTTTTTAAATGAAAAATTATTTTATAATACTTTTATCATTTTAATTATTGAATATAGTCTTTGGTATAGTAAGCCCAAGGGTGCACGTCCTGCCCATGCCCCACCGAAATATTGCCATGCCCCACCGGTGGGGCATGCGCCCCACGTTGGGAATGACTGTACTAAATCGACAGATATTTTCTCCAAAAATAAAAACACACCTGGGAGGGGGGCGGCTGAGCTATGTATGTGTGTATATACTAGTGATGGAACGATTCCAGTATTTTTCCCGATTCCAATACAATTACCGATTCTGATTCTTTATAAATCACTGAATATTTGACTATAAAATTATTATTTTTCCCGATAACCATGTAAACACACGTTAAATGTGCAGATATTTTCTCAAACGTAAAAGAAAAAAAACTTGTGGAAGATTATCGTTGAATTTTAGTTTTGAAATCAACAAATATTTATTATTTTATCATTACTATCAGCAATAAAATATTTTGCTCTATACAAAATCAAATAAAAAAAGGCAATTAAAAGAATCGTTTTTGGCATCGGAAAATAGGCACAAATTTTTCCGATTCCGATACCCCCAAAAGTCCGATTTCTGATCTCGTGCTGCACTTCAATTTCTTGTTCTCTCTCAGTGGAGAAGAAATCCTTCCCGACGGAGTTTTTATTTTTGTTCCCTTTCTCTACGTTAAGAAACGACCCTGGTGTCTAACTCTGTCCCGTGGGGAGGCATTGTAAATAGGAACACTAGTAAAAACTGTATTTTCCACATTTGGCTAGAGTAAGCAAAAAATTGGAAAATTTCATTAGAAGTTAAAGGATTAAAATTAAAGATACATGTCAGTATATGACGTCATGAGCAAGTACAGTTATTTTAAAAACATGATTACTTCTCCCACTCTCGTAGCTAGATTGTCGATGGACGCGTAAACATAATTTTTAAAAAGGTATTTGCCACATAAGGCTAGAGTAAGCAGAAAATTGGAAAATTCCATTAGAAGTTTAATCAGGATATTACGCCATGGGCAAGAAATTCAAAGTGACATATAGCAATGAAGAGAGAACAGTCTTCCTCTTTGGCGGATGAGCTGTTTGAGAGCGGACGCGTTTTTCGAAGCTCTACCTTCACTTGCCCTCTCCCCACCACCAATTTCCTCCTGGTGAGCAGGTGATGAGAAGTTTGCGTAATGTGTAACGCTACAACACTGTTAACAAATAGAACATCAAAGAGCATTGAGCAAACTATGTTGTTGGCGTTTTTCTTTTAATTATACAAGGTGGTCGCTAGAAAAGCAGGAAATTTGTCAAACAACGATTTCTTTTTACAAAGAATGATTTTTACAAAGTTTTTCAAGGACAAATGTTATATTATACTCATAGATACTCAAAATGTCGTCCGTGTACTTCACTGCAGCGTCTTAACCTAGAAATCCAAGTTCGTGTGGCGTTTTGAATGGTAACTTGTGGGATATCATTCCAAACTCTTGCCAAGCATGTTTTCAAGTCATCAATATCGTATATCACGTCGACAGTTCCGCGTCTCTGTTAATAACAAGCTCCAAGCACAGTAATCGATGGCATTTAAGTCTTTTTGAGGGCCACTCTTCCGGTGCAATGCAATCAGGTGTAGATTGCCGAAGAAACTGAATTGAAGCATTTTATTCATAATCTAAGCTGATTTTCAAATTTCCCGCTTTTCTATCGACCACCCTGTATTTTTTAATCTATCTATCTATCTATCTATCAATCTATCTATCTACAATTATATAAATGCAACTTTGAGTGTGTGAGTGAATTCCTTATAAACTCCGAAACGACTGAACAGATTTTCTTTAAAATGAACAGAACTTTAGTATATATTAGTTGGGGGTGATCTTAGTCAAGTTTTGTCTCAGAATAACCCGATAATTATTGATAATCGAAATCGTTATTTTAATTTATCTATCATCGGTAAAGCCATTTTTTCCATGTCATCGCTTAGCAACAATGATAGAAAACGGGCCGTGAAAATTCTACTGTGGGTAAGTTGATAGCGTGTTTTTTTTTTTTTTGTTTTTTTTTTTTGTACGACGTGTTCTGAAGGTTAAAACCCCGCACGTAAATTTCTAATGTTTTTTTTTTTTTTTTTTTTTTTTTTTTTAAATAGAAAGAAGTTTATATAAAATAATTTTATAAAAGAAACGGTAGGTTCTCTAGAGTGCAATGTAGAATAATATATATTTTGGACTAAGTTACTGCATGGAGGCATGTGAAGCTTCTTCCTGGGTGATTTCACGGATTTTGATGCCAATAAAAAAAAATCAATAAAAATATAGGAGTGTGAAATATTCGTTGATCGTCATTCGATCCCGGGTAACGTCGAGTCTCCCTGCTAGTTTATTAATAAATTCCAAACCAAACGAAAAGAGGAAGCTAGATATGTTGCTTCTATATCTTAACTACGACCCAAAGGAGTTGATATATGTTGAGTAATAAGTCTATACTCCTATAATTTTTTCGTGTGTTATGATATTCATATTAAAAACTCGTTTTTCTACTTATTGAAAAAGAAAATACAATTTTCTTATATATGAATCGTGGAATTGCATTCATCTGCAAAAGATCTAGCTAATTTGCATATTCTTTTAAACATTCATTTTAATTAATTCCCTATTAGGTTTTTCAATTTTCTGATGGGATGATCATCTTTCGTTAACTATTATGTGTAATTATATTCATGCAGATATTCTACATGATTTATACTTGCGTAATATTTACGTAAAAAGGTTATAGAAAATACAAAACTCTTTCTATATACATTTATGTATGCTTATATATATTTGTTTAAAAATTTTTTGCCTATCAAACTTCTCTTTCATTTTTTTTGGTCTACATACATGAAACTTAATATATGGGATATTCGAACCCATGCAAAACTTTATATTTGGGTTTTAGCCGGGGGAAAATCGGTGCAAAAGTGTGAAAATGAATGAAATGGAATTTGCCAGGTGATGGTCGAACGACGGTATTATGAATATGCATGCGTAACGTAATAGCTATTGGTTCGTGTCTTAATTTTTAACCTTGATGCAAACATGTCTTCATAGCTCAAGCATTAACGTAAAAGGAAAAAGTAAATCGTAAGCTAAATGTTTTGGTTTCAATTCTTGGTGGCGGTGCACAATCATTTTTTTTTTAACTTTTTAAATCATTACTATATATTGGGTCCAATGTAACATAATAATAACATATACTAATCATTTTCATCATGGGCAACGTGGATACCCCCACAACAATACCAAAAATAAAAGAACGGATATAAACAGGTAAATGTAATCGCCCCCAAAAAGAAGTACATATATATATATATATATATATATATATATATATATATATGCATATATATATATATATATGCATATATATATATGCATATATATATATATATATGCATATATATATATATATGCATATATATATATATGCATATATATATATATATGCATATATATATATGCATGCATATATATATACAAATATATACATATACATATATATACATACATATATATACATACATATATATATGCATACATATATACATATATATATATGCATACATATATATACATACATATATATACATATATATATATACATACATATATATGCATACATATATATATGCATACATATATATATGCATACATATATATATGCATACATATATATATATATACATACATATATATACATACATATATATACATACACATATATATAAATATATATACATAAATATATACATATATATATATAAATATATATAC
>NC_136517.1:84113494-84140994 GCF_053919585.1 Euprymna scolopes | reverse complement strand
TTTCGTGTGGAAGCAAATAAATACCATTAGCAAATGAGGAACCATTTAGAGTTAAAATCTATTTAGTCTTACGCTTGTGAGCTTAAGAAAAACACGCTTAGTGTACATATGCTGAAATAATCGCTAACTTCCATTTGTATGAAGACTCCATTGTTTTTTTCTAACGATTATTTTAGCATATATAATCATTTAAAACGTTTTTTTCTTAAGATTACATGCATAATACTAACTAGATTTTAATTAGAAATTCACCAATATTTAATAAAAAACGACGATAAAACAATATTATTGCCTGTACACGCTTTTTTTTATCGTATCATGTTCAGGCCATTAAACTGCGGTTTTACTCTGTTCTTATACTAAACTTCATCTTTTTTGTTTTCGATCTCGATGATGGAGAAATCCTTCGGATACGTTTTACTATAGAGAACAAACCAAAAAAGTTGTCAAGAAACAAATATACAACAAATAAATGCTACCAAAGGCAAGATAAGTTACTCCTTTAACAATTTGGATAATGTTTTTGTGTTCTAACTTATTTTATAGCGTTTATTCAGTCCGAAACACAAGTGCTGTCAAATGCTTAAGTTAAAATATCACCTTTGGAATCTCGAGAATCGCTCAAAACTCAAAAATAAAACAAAATACTGATATAAATCAATCCAATAAATGTCACGGTGATATTTATTTAGTCGGCTTTTATCATTATTTTTTACTTTTGAGCGATTCTCTTGATTCCAAAGGTGATAGCCTCATGTCCGCCATTTTTGTTGAAAGTATTGGAAGTGTGGGACATTCAAATCCAAGCTAGTTACTATATAAAGTTAAGTATGTATATATGTTTGCATATTACTATCTACAGGATTTACACCTAAACTAATTAACTGATCATTATGACTTTTGGAGCACAGCTACAAGGCATGAGGGTGAGCAACGTGGGTTATATTTAAGTTTCATGCAAATGGGGCGAAAAAGGTCAAAAATAGGAGGAGGAGGCAGAAGCTCTTCATGAAAAGCCAGGTATCTCCAATTTTTGTGAAATTTTAACAATAGCTGTCCGACATCAAGTAATAAAAATTCTTTGAATTTCAGTTTTTCTTAAAAGTTTTTTTTTGGGGGGGGAAGGCGTAATGTGGGCACAATCTCCCATCTGAGAATTCAAATATTTCAGATTTGCATTAAATTTGATGCATAGTCGTTAGACACTAGTTAAGCAAGATTTCCTAAATTTCAAGCTCTTCTTAAGATCCCTCAAGCTTAAGCCTTACATTTTTAGACATATTCAAGAATGGAAATCATGTAATGGCTTTTGATCAAATTTGGAATAAAGGATTCTAGACATACGGTTTGGCAGCATCATATGTCGATTTTAATATTTTATCAGGGGACACAAAACTGGTGCAAAACTGTGCAGTTTGTAGAACTCATTTTACCCATGCTATATATATATATATATATATATATATATATATATATATACGGTGTAATCACATTGACGCACCAGTTCACACCAAATCTGGGGATTTGGTGTGAACTAGTGGTTAAGCAACAATGAACCTGGCCAGTACTAGATGGGTGACCATTTGGGAAGGTTAGGTGCTGTATGTACTGCACCGAGTTGTAGAAATTTCCAGATTGGTATCCGGGAGCCTGTTTAACTTACTGAAGGAGATGCACCTTCGAATCAAGACAGAAAGCAACGGGAAACTACCTTTTATCTTTACTTGTCTTCCGAGATTACGACGGCTCTCCGAATTATAGAGCTGTGGTTTCTGACACTGCTGCTGATGATGATGATCTATATATCTATAAAAGTGAAAATGTCTGTCTGTTTGTCTGTGTGTGTGTCCGCGTGTGTGGGTGTACATTTCCCTAACAAATAACTCTGTCAATTTTCGGTCTAGAGACTCGAGATTTGACAAAAGGAGTATTGAGATTTGGGAAAATCTTTTGAATCAGTTTTCGGCCAGAAATTTGGCTCTGAAGGGGTCAAAGTCTGACAATTTGACCTTTGAAAACTCCTCCGCCAATTTTGGTTCAAAAGACTTGAAATTTTAGATGTAGGTAACTTGGACATTGGTAAAACTTTGTATTTTGATTTGAGACCAAAACAATAAATGTTAAGGGGTCAAAATTGGGGTCAAAGTTTTAAAAAAATTGACCTCTGCAGATTCTACGAAATTACTCAGACAAATTTTGGTCTAAACATTTGAAATCTTACATAAAATGTATTCACACGTAGGGCAAGTTATGAACAATGCATAGGGCCCGAGCAAAGCCGGGCTGAACTGCTAGTATATATATAAACCCTACTCAACAATGTTGATATTGTGATGGATACTTGGTGTATCTAAATGACCATTCATGGATTGAGCTATTGTTGTACATATATATATAAAAAGAAAAACAACCAAAAAAAAAAAAAACAATGATGACAACAAAAACATGACCTCCATCACTTCAACTATTTTTTCCACACAGAAATCAAAAGTTTGACAGTTCCAATTGTTGCTAGGTTCCTTTCTCATACACTTATTTCACCTTTCTCTTTTATAAATACAGTTCATAGGTCACGCCCCCTCCCCCTCCTCCTCCGCCCGAAGGTATTCTCCCATCTGGCAAGTACAGGCATGTCAAAATCCAGATTTTTAACTTGACAACTCCTTGCAGAAAAAAACAGATGTTCAAAAAAACAAAAAAAAAAAATGTTTTTTTTTTTTTTGTAAGAATTAAAAAGGACATCCCTTCCACAATAATAACGGGTTATACCATGATGACTGCTAGGATGGGGGGTCAGGTGTTAGAACCACAAGAGACCCTTTATCTGCTATTTTTCTGGTACACAAACGAAAAAAAAAAAAAATACACTACACTAAATGCCCTTTGCCTTGGCCTGAATCTCGATATGTGTGAAGATGTGACACAGGGGCAAGGAAAGTAGAGTTTGAAAAGCCAGCGCCCAAGAGGAAGAGCACTCGGCAGCCTCATCAGCATTTCCCATTAGGGGCGCCTCAGACGATTAGCAATAAACTAACCCCTTCAAGCGAGAAGGCAGAGTCTGGAAGGGTGGACCTCCTAGAACTGCACAGGATAATGCCTCAGTCAACAGAGAACAATAATGGTCGAGACTCTCGTAGCTTTGAGACCGAGACAAAACTCACAGATTAGCCTGGCTCTCTTTTTTTTTTTATTGACGTTTCAGCCCCAATCAAGGCACAAGGCTACTTATTTGTGAGGGGCTACTATTTGGGACCAAATGTGCATGGATCCTATTTATGGAGTTGTGCAGCGAGATGACTGTTCACATTACATTTGAATTTCTGCATGTCAGTACAGTCAGGGAAGCTATTCGAGTAAAAGGCTTTAGAGCATCTAGGGATCTCTACAGCGAAGAGGTGGGATTTTGCTGCTTTTCAGAGATATTGAGGGTACTAGTGCTCAGTTTGTCAGAGCACTTGCCATCGAAATACTAAAACAGGCTCAAAGATACCACATTTCGGTGATGGGACAGAGGTTGGTGTTTAGTTGATAGTTCAGGATCTATTAGGTTTTTTTAACCCTGTCCAGGAGCGAGAGACTAGTCGCAGATGCGCCATGTCAGATATGGCAACAATACTCCATGCATGGGCGAACCGTGGCCTTGTAGAGATACAGGATACTCTCAGGTGTAAGATTCCATGAAAAGAGCTTCTTTCCTAGAACTGTCCATCTGTGGAACGCAATAACGTGGGGTTGCTTCTCAACTGACTATAACAGTCGTTTTCAAGTCTAATGTAAATAAGTTCTGGTTGAGCGGTCCTCTTATATAACTAAACCCGACCCAAGTTCCATCATTACTGATCGTCACTGTTGTCTCACCGTCTACCTAACACTCATTAACCCTTATTCTAAAGTAACTTCAAAGGCTTGATAAGCGGTTACCCACCCCAAGTAATGCAGTTTTTATTTTTTTTCAGTGTTCTTATTATTTTGTTCAAGCTGGAGATGGGGCATCCTACTGGATGTGAAACATTCATCTGCTATCTCATACATTCCAACCGAAAGATCTTTTCAAGATTCTAACCGTCCCTTTAAGTCCAATTGTTTGAAACTACTAGTCAAATATACCCAGTGAACCAAGTTTTAAAGAAACTTGTTTTACTAGGTAATGCCAGGTAGTTTTTGAAATTCTTTTTCATGAGTCCAGTTGCTCCTGTAATTAATGTAATGATAGAAATCTTCCTACGATTCGAGTTTATCAGGTCATACAGTTATGTCCCCTGTTTTCGCCATCTTCACAATGTTCACATATAATTCTCCCCCCCCCCAATTTTCCGTAAAAATTACTTTTAATTATAAATAAATTTCTAATCGATGAATTTTCGTAATTTTTGGATATATTACTATTTTCGACATGACAAGTAAGTAATATTGTTTTGTTTTTTTTTTTGCTTGAAATGACATATTTAAAGAAATCGATCTATCGCCGCTATCTGAACAAGCACCCAAAAAACATTTTACTTTCTGTCTTAATTATTTCTGTAAAAGAGTCAGTTTAAGAATATCTGATCTGACGTTCAAATTAACTAACACTGTTTACTTCCGGGAACTTTCAAAACCGGAACTCTGTTAGATCGGTAAATGTGCGATTTCGCCAGGTCATCAGATCTAAGCATGTCTTTCAGACTTATATTATATCTCTATTGTAGTATTCTTATATCATTTCTATCAATGCAACGGGCAACGCGTGTCTTCACTGTTAATATGTAATAAAAGAAGAAAAAAAGAAACAAGAAACAAGAAACCGGAAATAGTATCCGGAAGTTCATTTAATTTAGAACACTAAAACAGTACTTGTACAGTTTAATTTAAAAAAAAAAAGTGACACAATGTTCAACGAGTGAGATTGGAGATGCGCCACTGTACAATTCATGCTCTCTACAGGTCCAAGATATGACAACAGGACCATTGCCAACATCCTCAAAATGCAAATCCAGACGGTTCAACGCTTGAGGTCACAGTCCAATGACGTTTCCAGCTATGGTTATGGTCGTTGGTGTGGTTTCAAGTGGGGCCACATCATGCCACCTCACATCTTCGAAGTCTGCTTGAAAGTCAACACCAAAGTGTACCTGTATGTGCTGAAGAGTGCGTTGACTGCGTTGATCCCCTGCTGCAATAAAGTAGCCACTGGCAGACCCTGGGTGTCGCAGCAGGACTCAGCGCCGGCTCAAATGTCCAAAGAGACCTAGGCTTGGATTCAGAAAGAGTGCTACGACTTAGTACCCTTCTCTCACTGGCCCTCCTCTTCCCCTGACCTGAACCCGCTGAACTACTTCGTTTGGTCATACGTCGAGAACATCACCAACATGACCTCCCACAACACCAAGCCAGCCTGATCGTCACCATCAGCCGAGTATTGCCGAGCTCCCGCCGTGACTTGTGGAAAAAGCAAACTCTCAGTTGCGGACCGTATTGAGGTGGAATTGAGACTGAAGTCGGCTACATTGAATATATGTCAGCTCTACTACATAATCAAGTGAACTGAATTGATTTTTTTCAATAAAAGTTTAAAAATAAAGCTGTAGTATTGTTTTCTTTACGATGACACATTTATCGGTCCACTCTGTACTAAAATTGTATTTTCTCTCGCTTGATACGTTTTTATGGCGTTTTTTTTTTCATTCTTGTCTTCACAAATAATATCAGCAATGATTGATTTCATTGTTTCTTTCTAAATTAGATTCCATACTCCTCCTCCTCCTCCTCCTACTACTACTACTACTACTACTACGCACCAACTCACACTTCCACACTCTTAGCATACGTTTTTTTCAGACTTCCCGGGGGCATTTTGCAAATATGAGACTTTCAAACTTCACAACGAAACAAACAGTCGTAAATTTCCTTCTGTTTGATTTCTATTAATTCGGGTTTAAACAAGATCGGAATAAAATAAGAATAATGATATAAAAACTAAGAATAAAAAAAAGAGAGAAAAAAAAGAAGAAAAAGAAACCATAATGCAATGTATTCAGCTCTTCGTAGAAGTTTAAATTAAGAACTGGCTGCCGGCCAGAATCAATAAAAAAAGATACTAAAACGGCTGCAACAGATGAACGCGTTAATCCAGGCGTTTATTCATTAATTATTCATTATGCCTCTTTGACCATCACTTGTTTTAACCAATAATCTAATATCAATATAAGAAAAGAAACGAAGGCAATCTCGCAGAATACTAGGTGTCCGTACCCGACGTTGCTCGGAACTGATGTTTTTATTTCATTTTTATAAGTATTTGGAGGCGCTTTTACACTATTGGAACGAGATTTCAGAAATCGTAATATTGAATTTCACATGAAAACAATGGTATTTATGCATTCCCCGTATTTTTTTTAGATGATTATATCCAAAAATTACGAAAATCGATAAGGTAGAAAATTATTTATTAAAGAAAATAAAATTTGAAGAACACGATCGCGTATGCTTATGCAAGGTAAAGGAGAGTCACAAGGGAGGCAATTCAAAAGTTGCAAAAATAAAAATTGTATATCTGTTATTTTTACTTATTTAGTTTTTAGGCGAACAATTATTTTATATTAAACAATTATGAAAAAATCTTAAATGAAAAACAGACTCAGAAAAACTGTATATGTTATGTTTATTTTGTTATTTGTTTTGCGTTAGTCACATTAAAACATTAGTTACTTCCTTTGTTTCGCTTCATTTTATAAAAACAGGATGGCGACAATTTTTTACCCCCCCCCCCGACACAAACACCCGACCATCGATTTTTCAGAAGTTTTAACATTGTTTGTTTTTATATAATACTAGCAGGTGTACGCGGCGTTGCCCGGGTGTTGGGGGTGTATCTAGGAGAGGGTGACCCTGTTTTAATATTATAAAAAAAAAACACGATGTTAAGAAAAATTGGAAAAACCAAAACAAAGCAAAATAGCGAACAAACGTAAAAAAAAATGGTGTAAAAGAGGGGAAAAAAGTTTAGGTAGAAAGACAGGCTCGAACCCGAAGCATCGAGGCTAAAGTGGAAAAAGAAAATGCTCAACACGTTACCTCTACGCTAAAGAGACATACACTTAATATCGGATAAAATTAAACTTTTAAAAACACTTGCAGGTGGTTGAAACTAACGTCAACGTTTTCTAGGTCAAACATGACGTCATTGTCTAATAGCAGGAGCAGAGAAAATGAAGGCACGATTTTTTCGGCACTCATCCCTGTACAAAACTAATGATTTTAGGGTGAAGGAATTCATGTTTTTGGCCAATTTTTCGATATTTGTTGGGCGAAGGTTGGAGCTTTAAGATGATACCTATCTGGCGAAAATCCGTGGCCCGTGTCAAAAGTTTTTGCGAGACATAGAAACACACATACATACATGCATACATACACACATTTTCGCTTTTAAATGTATAGATTTAAACAGGGTTATTACTTCGCTTATTCTTTTACTTTGATTTAAATACACACACACACACCTGTAAACACCCGGACAACGCCGGGTACCCCCGCTAGTCTATAATCTATATTATAAATAAAATAAATCTCATCTGTCTGTTTAAATGTATGTTGGTTGGTTGTTGTTTTTTTTTTGTTATATGGCATATCAACGCTTTTCAGGTTATTTAATGCCGAATCCAAACATTTTGAAGAAAATTTTTTTTAATAGAATATATTTGTTGTTTTCAAGTCGGTTTCTATTTAACCCATAGTTGGGACCCTAACATGTACTACCACTCCGGGTCAGAGTGGACCTGGGAGAAATGGCAATTAAAGGGTGGCTCCACACTCCCCAAAGCCCACAAGCTGGGGCCTCACCACTGGATATAGTTTAAGGTCATATCCAGGACCGTTTAAATGTATGTATGATGTATGTATGTATGTATGTATGTATGTATGTATGTATGTCTGCTTAAAACTTTCGACAGAAGCGACAGATTTTCACAAGATCGATATCATTTAGAAGCACGACCCTTCGGACGATAAATATCGAAAAATTAGCTAAAAACCTTAATTCCTTCACTTTTAACTAAGCACTTTTCTACAGGGAGGGGTCGGTTTTTTCGCCGATATTTTCGAAAGTGATCCCCTCTTTTCGATTGATTAGCCTTAATTTAAACATTCCCCACTTCCAGTTTGGCGACAGACGCAACAGCAAAGATGTTACATTTTTTTCACATTCTTTTCCTTCTTCGCGGTACGGGTTCGAGCCTGCCTGCCTACTACCACTTTTTTTTTTTTTTTTGCTCAACACACACCTCCACTAAACACCCGGGCAATGCCAGGCACCCAGGATAGTGATTTATAAATAAGGTAGAGTCAACTCAATTCGGACTACTGAGATCAAAACCAGCCTTATAATGGGTACAATTCAATATTAAAATCGCAAAACATCGTAAATTTTGATTTTCTTAGTATAAAAAATATACCTGATCAATTTACGTGATTTTTGGAATATGACAAGTACGTATATTATTAAAGATTTTTCTGTGTTTTTTTTTTTTTTTTTTTAATTAAGTCAAATTCTTAATAAGAACCCAATTATTTCCTCTTTTGTGATATGCTATGGATAACAAAGAGAAAATGACACTGGTTCTTAAGGAAACTGGTCGGTTATTCCCCTTGGAGCAGAGAGACTCAGACGGCTGGAGAGCAGAATGCTGGGACAGGATACCACATGATTGAATACAGGGATCCCAGTGACATTTTTTGAATTTCCCAAGAAGTGACCATGTAAAATCCCAAGAAATTAGAAAATTTTCTAAGATAAAAAAGAATAAAAACATAACCAAGATAATAAATTAATTTACATGCAAAAAAAAAAAAAAAAAATACTTACTAAATTTTATTATGTTTATTCGTTCAACAAATGCAAGTATATTTTTCTTTTAAACGTTTAATTAAAAAAGAAACTTACATCTTTGCTCGTTTTATTTACAAAAAAAAAAAAAAAAAAAAAAAAGAAAAAAAAAAGGCTCCAAGTATATTTTCAAGGTAGTAATGAACATTGAATGAGCGCCGGCAAAAGAAATTTTAATTTTTTGGTGTTGACTTTCAAACCGACTTCGAAGATGTGAGGTGGCATGATGTGACCCTCACTTGAAAGATCATAACCGTGGCTGAAAACTTTGTTTTCGTCATCCTGCGTATGTCCCTGGTATTCGTGACAATCCAGTGATGCATTTTGAGGGTACTGGCAATAGTCCTGTTGTCATAACTTGGATCGGTAAAGAGCATGAGTTGTACAGAGGCGCATCTCCGATTTCGCTCATTGAACATTGTGTCACTTTCAAACATGATAGAAGGCTCCTATCGCTCTTGGGATTTGTACACAACTGGTCAACTAATAGATGGTCTGCACCAAAAAAAAAAAAGAAGCCGGTTTTCATCAAACGGAAATGGAATCATGCCGTCTTTTCTAGGACGACAATTTCATCGTTCCACCCTATATGTAAATAAGACGTGCGTATTTAGGCGTATTTTCTCCTCATTCTCTGTTGATATACCGTAAAACAAAACAACCAAACCAAACAATAAGTTTATTACTACTGCGACCGACACATTTCGGCACCACATGCATAGGGTGATTATTTTTTTTTTGTTAGAGGCAGTGAACTTTAAAATGACAATCTCATATTCCTTAATTGCAGATTTGGCAACTGTCAGTTATTTTGAGTTCAGCTTCGTTCAGCAATTCATCATGTGGTTTCAACAGGACGGAGCCACATACCGCACAGTGCGTGATATGATCAATTTAGTGAGAGAAACATTTGGTGAACTGGCCACCTCGTTCGTGCGATTTAACCCCATTAGATTATTTTTCTGATGATACTCTCCAGTACAAAAATTTTTTTTTTTAATTTTTGTCAACATGGTTGACTATGGCAGGATTCCAACCGACAACCACAGAGGCTATAGTCAAGTGTGTATACCATTATGACATGAATGTCCCGACTGAAATTGTGTAAGTTTACCTTATATTAAGTTAGTTCATAATGTGTTTTGGTGGTGGTGTTTTTTTGTTTTGGTGCTTTTTTTTTTTTTGTGTGTTTTGGTGTTTTGTTTTTTTTTTTGGTGTTTTTTTTTTTGTTTTGGTATTTTTTTTATTTTGGTGTTTTTTTATTTTGTTTTGGTGGGTTTTTTTGTTTTGTTTTGGTGTGTTTTTGTTTTATTTTTTTTGTTTTGTTTTGTTGGGGTTTTTTATTTTTGTTTTGGAGGGTTTTTTTAGTGATAAATTTATTGATACGAGTTCACTATCGTAAAGCTTTTGGGAGCGTTTGGTGGGAAGGGGGGGTTCCATATGAATTATAGCCCCACATTTAGCAACATGTACAAATATATTTATATTGGATTTTTTTTTTGTTTTTTTTAGAGGAGGCGAACTTTTAAATTGACAAGTCTATTTTCTTTGATATTTATTGAGTTCAGCTTGGTTTGGCAATTCATCATGAAGAGATTGACACCCAAGCAGCATTTGCAAATTGCAAATGATACAATCAATTTACCGAGAGAAATATTTGATGAACAAATAATTTTACAAAATAAATCTGTTAACTGGCCACCTTGTTCATGCGATTTAACCCCATTAGATTATTTTCTTTGGAGCTATGTAAAGTTTTGTGCCTATGCTGATAAACCAGATACAATTGACCACTTGGAAGACAATATTCGATGCGTTATTGCCGAAATATAGCCTAATTTAATGCATAGAGTTTGTGAAAATTGGATCTTTAGATTACAACATAAACACACAAGCCACGGAGGATATAAGCTCAAAATTGTATCTAAATTATAAATGCAAAAAATTAATCTTTGGAATAAACCACATATTTCTATAATAATTTTCTTTTTCTGAGATCTATTTTGATTTACTGTTTGCCACCTCTAAAAGCCCCCCCCCCAAAAAAAGCACCTTTTATTATTTTTTCTTCTTCAGTTCTAGTAATAAAATCGTCAACTCCAAACGTGTTTTATATTTTCCTCCATTTTCATACAAAAAAAACGTATTTCATTTTACTCCCACAAATTATTTGGAAATGAATAACTCAACAGAGTGTGGATGCAGGAACTTTACAAGAATCCATGAAATCTTGGAAAATATTAAAAAAGAAACAACTAAAGCAAAAAAAAAAAATCGTTGGATCATTCTACTGCTCCAGTAGGAATCTCATAAATAGGGCTATGACAACAGCATATTCTTTTCATTTTTTTCCCCTCGAGTATTTATCCGACACAGACACAATTAATAAACCGAGAACCATATCACTCTACACAAAGATATATAAAATATCAATGGATATATACCTGAGAATCAAAACAAGGAAAAGAATATGCTGTTGTCATAGACCTACTCATAACTGATGCAATCCTCTATCTTTATACGGTCCTTGATATGACAGATGGTGAGGCCCTAGCTTGCAGGCTTTGGGGAGTGTGAAGCCACCCTTTAATTGCCATTGCTCCCAGGTCCACTCTGACCCAGAGGGTCCTAACTATGGGTTAAATAGAAACCGACTTGAAAAAAAACAACAAAAAAAAGATATTCTATTAAAAAATTTTTTTTCAAAATCACTGGATTCAGCATTAAATAACCTGAAAAGGGTTGATATGCCGTAAAACAAAAACAACCAACTAACAACTATCTTTATAAGAGCCAAATACGTCCTAGAATGGAGTACTGTTGCCACATCTGGCAACATCGTGCCTATCCTACTTTAATAGAGATTAAAACTGCCTTCGAAACCTAGTAGGTGATACCATTTTCTTTTCCCTGCAATGACTTTCCCACAGAAGAAACGTTGCAAGCCTGTCTCTGTCCTATCATTATTTTCATGGCGCGTGCTCGTCTGAGCCCCAATCTATTGTCCCTCGTTGCAAAACTTTCACAAATAAAACTCGACTAGCTACAACCACTATCAACAATTTCCCCCACTCTCTAGCTGTGACCAAATCTAAATGCAGATTCCATGAACAAAGCTTCTTTCCTAGAACTACCCGCTCGTGGGACACTATTCCACTGTACTGCTTCCCAGCCGACTACAGTATGGTAGCCTTCAAGTGCAATGTAAACAAGTTCTTATTGAACCGTTTCCATAAATAATCAAATTCTTCCCAATTTACACCATTAACGATTACTACACTACCACCTTACATTTATTAATCTTTATCCTCGAGTGGCCTTCAAGTCTTGATAAATGGTGACTCCCTCGTAAAAATAAATAAATAAATAAATAAAATAAAATAAAATAAAAACTGAGTTCGGCATTAAATAACCAAAAAAAAAAAAAAAAAAAAAGGGGTAATATGCAACCAAAGCAACCAAATCATTAGTAGGAACTGTGACCTTAACCATGACCTTGAAAGTCAAACAGATTCGGTAAAGCGCTTCTTAAAAAAAAAAAAAAAAAAAAAATAGGTCAGACAGACGCTATTTGATTCATCACTTTAATGAATGGAATTAGTTTACATTTTTTTTTTTTTCACTTAAGCTTGATTATTTTTTTTAATCGGATTTTTAAAAGTTAAACTTAATTATTTACTGTTTATTTTTATATTCTCCAAACAAGGCCAGTGAAACGTAAGGAGCTAATGCAAATTAGAAACAAGATATATAATGATATCCTAAGTGGGAAGTTGTGCAGCAAGATGTTTGTTCACATTACATTTAAATTTTTTCATGTTTGTACGGTCGGGGAAACAGGGATGGAATGCCAAATCTAAGCAGTTCAGGCCAAGTAAGCTGCAAAGGTCTAATTGCATGGAAATTACAGGGTAGAATGCTAAAATTGTCGCCTTAAAAAAAACAACACTACAGCTTTATTTTAAAACTTTTATTGAAAAAATCAATTCAGATAATTTGATTATGTAGTAGAGCTGACATCTATTCTATGTAGCTGCCTCAACCTCAATCATCACCTCGATACGGGTCCGGAACTGGGAGCAGGCCTTTATTTTTGGGAGCTCAGCGAATACTCAGCAGATGGTGGCGATCGGGCTGGTTTTGGTGTTGTGGGAGGTCATGTTGGTGATGTTCTCGACGTATGACCAAATGAAGTAGTCTAGCTGGTTCAAGTCGTGTAAGGAGAGAGGATCAGTGAGAGAAGAGTACAAAGTCGTAGCACTCCTGAAGCCAAGCCTAGATCTCTTTGAACTTGCGGGCCGGCACAGAGTTCTATTGCCACACCCAGGTTCTGCCAGCGGCCACCTGATTACACCATGGGATCACCACTCTCTTCAGCACATCCAGGTACACTTTGGTGTTGACTTTCAAGCTGACTTTGAAGATGTGAGGTGGCATGATGTGGCCCTCACTTGAAATTACACCAAAGACCATAACCATGGGTTGTTCAATATATTGAGTTGTACTCTCAAGCATTGAACTGTCCAGATTTGCATTTTGAGGGTGCTGGCAATGGTCCCGTTGTCATAATTTGGATCAGTAGAGAGCATGAATTGTACAGTGGTGCATCTCTGATCTCGCTCGTTAAACATTGTGTCACATTCAGATATGATAGAAGGCTCCTATCGCTCTTGGGATTTGTACACAACTGGCCAACTAGTAGATGGTCTACAACACAAAAGAAAACCGATTTTCATCAAATGGAAATGGAATCATATTGTTTTTTTCTAGAGCGACAATTTTATCGTTCCACCCAGTATAACAGAAGTATAAAACAAGAAAATAAAAACTGTAAATTTGTAAGTTACTATGCTGCCCCCTTCCCAAAAATAATTTGAAAAAACAAAAACAATGGTAGTGTCGGCACACACTGGTGCGACACAAAATAGTTGAGAAGGATCAAAGAGGATGGAAAAATCAAGGAGAGAAAGCACTAACCAAACCTCCACTGGATAAGTGTGAAGATGAATGCGACTTTAAGGAGGCTTATTGCTAGTCAAATTCCAGTGAAGACTAATGGTTGTTGCCAGCGGGAATTCAATGGTAAACAGCTGTTGCAATAGCATAAATTCATTTGCAAAGGTTATCGAGAGAGGTGGAGGATATTGGAAATCTGGGAAGACTTGTTGTCATCCAGACTCAAGGGAACACCGCCGGTTATTATCAGTGAGTAATCACTGATGATAGCTCTTGTATCAACTCCAAGTGAGTACAAATAATTATGAGTAGCGTGAAAGAGGATGGATCATACCTTCACTGGAAGAGAGGGAGGATTATTGCCATCCAAATCCCCTTGGGTGTTGCCAGGGATAAATCAATGGTAAGTGACTGTCATTTGCAGAGGTTATTAAAAGAGGTGGAAAGTACTGGAAATCTGGAGAGATCTGTTGTCACTCAGACTCCAGGGAACACTATCGGTTGTTGTCAGTGCGTATTCTCTGATGATGACCTTGTGAGAACTCCTAGTGGGTAACAATTAATACGATAGCGTGTGTGTTATTTTCTGTGTCACGCTTACATCCGGGTCGTTTAATTGTTATGTACTTCCATTTCTTGTCATAAATAATTTTACCAAGAATTCTTCATTATAGCTGATGGCACTTAAGTTATTTATTTTTTTTTTATATAAATAATTTTATCAAGAATTCTCACATAAAGTTTCATGCACGTGTAGAGCGCTACATACACTCTCAATGTATGAAAGTTACATATAACTCAACATATACACACATGCATTCCTACAGACATACATATGATACAGATACAAACTAATACAACATAGGCACTTCTCAAGTAATTTACAACGCAAAACAAAAGAGGAGATACTTAACCTTTGGTTATAAAAAGAATATATAAAAAAATTATCCCTTACCGAAGTTAAGATAAGAAAAGATAAAAACCTGTGAGGAATGGATTGTTCAAAGGCCTTGCTTATCCTCCCCAATACCCACCCCTATTCTATGACAAGATTCTAATTTTGTAAACGATAAAAGAAAATGTTTTGAAATTTCAGTTTCAAGTAATTCTTGACCTGAAGATGTAATCTCCCCAATAACGGGCGATTACAGAAACATGTATGCACATATGTAGCCATCAATGTTTGTATAAATAAATTTAATATACCTGCTATATTTACTCACTGAGCACTTTTCCGTAAACACATATTGTTTCATTGGATGTACTTCTAGGAAACTAAACTCTACTGCCATAATATATATATATATATATATATATATATATATATATATATATATATATATATATATATATAAGATGTTATTTCGGTTTCGATTCAAGCTAATGCAACCAAATCATATGAATATATATATATATTTTTTACTTTTGAAATCGTAACTTTATAACATATAAAAATCGATAGAACATTAACTTTATAATAATACATACAAAATCTGCAAGAATTAAAATATCATATTTAAGCGTACTTTACGACCGGACTTTGCTGGACGTTCGTGCTAGCTTAGATAAATACTTTTGCAGTTTTAACAAAAGAGCTACAATAATATCAGAGCGTCTCCATTTACGCTGAACATCTACAGAATGCCAATATCAATATTTTACATATGAATGAGTCCCCTATGGAATTTCCACAGGTCCTGCTAGTAATAATAATTGCATCAGTTTGGATTAGGAGTAAAGGAATGATCTTTTCAAGGGTTAATCGTCGTCGGGCATTTTTCCCCCTGGGTATCAGAACTAAAGAGCAGGTCTTAACCATGGTGCGCATCAGTATCATCCTTGTCACTGCGCAATGGGGTTGCCATGCCACTAACAACCGTGTCGCGTGTGATGGGGGGGGGCGATCACAACAACCGGACTAATGAGGGTGTCGTCTTCGTAATGTTTTAGTCTCCTCTCGCCGCCCCGGGCCCGCGCCGTTCAATTAACCGAGGGTGGGAGATGGCATTCAAAAGAGCAAAGCCAGCTGACAGATCCGATGGATCACTGCGTTGCAGACAAGTGTCGGGATTGGGAGAATTGTCCGCTTGTGGAAGACGATGTCAGTAGGGTAGGGTGGGGGTGGGGGTAAAATAAGAAAGAGAAAGAGAGATGGTAGCTAGGAAAGAGAGGACTGGAACAGGTTCAATGAAAAGGGGGGAGGGAGGAGAGATAGTGAAATAGGAAAGGGGGATAAAAAGGAGAGTGAGTGAATGAGAGAAATGGGGAGGAGGGACAACGAGAATGTGGTGCACATTGAATGAGACGCGGACGAAGATAAAGCGAACAGGGGCAAAGAAATTGTAAAATGAATAGATATCTCTATCTACAATTACTGAAGGTTACTTGGCCTTCGAGCCAAGATCAAAGTGTAGTATCTGTTGCGGCAGATACTGCAAGCTATGACTAGCAAAGACCAGATGTGGGGGCAACCCCACATGCCTGACCTTTAACCAGCTCCCATTTCCCACCTCTCGGGAGCTGGTCCCCTTTTTCCCTTCCCCCTCCCTTCACTCCTCACATTAAAAATTGGCCTTGTGCCTAATTTGCTCGGTGGGGGAGCAAATAAATACCATCTGTTGCGGCAGATACTGCAAGCTATGACTAGCTATGACTAGCTATGACTAGCAAAGAACAGATGTGGGGGCAACCCCACATGCCTGACCTTTAACCAGCTCCCATTTCCCACCTCTCGGGAGCTGGTCCCCTTTTTCCCTTCCCCCTCCCTTCACTCCTCACATTAAACATTGGCCTTGTGCCTAATTTGCTCGGTGGGGGAGCAAATAAATACCATCTGTTCTTCAGATGCTGCACTTCCATTTCTTGTTCTCCTTCAGTGGAGGATCAGTCCTTCACGACTGAGACATTTTTGTACCTTTTCTCCACGTTAAAAAACGATCCTGGTGTCTAATTCTGTCGCGTGGGGAGGCATTGTAAATAGGTACAATTACTGAAGGGTTTTGAACTTAAACATATTCTTTATTTTTGATATCTTTCTGTAATTTTAACACAACCTGACTAAGATATTGAGAAATGAAAATAAAACAAAAATTACTTCAATCTTTATTTATGAAAAATAATGTCTTTTAAATTTTGCCCATTTTCAGCTTCGCATATTTGTGCATTTTCCAAAACATTATTTATGACAGATTGCAGAATCTCTATATTACTATTTAACTCCCTTTCTTCGTTTCGCAAGCTGGCAGACCTCGAAACAGCAGACCTTAAACCCTCCAAGAATTGAAGGAAAACATCAGGAACGAAATAAGGGAGTTAAATCGCAATCCAGAGATTCTGCAATCTGTCATGAATAATGTTTTTTTTTTTGGAAAAAGCACAAATATGCAAAGCTGAAAATGGACAACATATTTAAAAAAAAATTTTTTTTCATAAATAAAAATTGTTTGAATATATATATATATATATATATATATATATATATATATATATATATATAATTTAAAGGAGATTAGAACAATAGTCTAAAGAGCTGAGTATATTTTAATGTAACAGTGAAATTACTAGTTTAATTAAAATACAGGAAATAGAAAGTGCTCGTTGTAATTTAGATATATAATAAGCTCGATAGTTAAATGTTCTAGAGCTAATTCAATATTAAGTAATGTGATTTATAATTTAAAATTTAAAAATCAAATTTTAATTAAATTAAAAATCCGCTTCATAAGAAGGAACAACAACAAAATCAATTATCTGTACGATCGTTTCGGAAAACAATGCTTTTTATTGTGGTATACATCAAGTTATGTAGAATAATTATATTTTTTGGTAAGCAAGGTCTCCTCATCAGCAAATTTAGGAGGGTTTTTATTGAATTTAAAAGACACCATAAATAAACCTAGCATTAAAAGTAAGGCAGATGAATCTTTTAATTTTTCTTTTTTTGAAATCGAGCTTATTATATATCTAAATTACAACGAGCACTTTATATATATATATATATATATATATATATATATATATATATATATATATATATATATATATATATTCAGTTGGACTGTTTTCTCGTCGGTTCGTACGTTGATTTGTTTGGAAAATTGTGTGCGAGTTTGTTTATATTATTGTCATGTGCTACAGAAGAATGAATCTAAAACAAACTTTATTTAAAAAAAAAAAAAAAATCCAAGCGTCTTTAAATCATTTTCAGTTGAACTGTTTTCTCGTCGGTTCATACGTTGATTTGTTTGGAAAATTATGTGCTGATCACTTACTATTTATGACTTTTGGACTATTTATTCATGTGTATTTTGCATGTATATGTGTGTGTACGTATGTGTGTGCATGTGTGTATATGCGTATATGTGTGTCTCTACGTGATTATGTTTGTATGTGTGTGCACAAGCATACGTATGTTGGCGTACATTTGTATGTACGCATGTGTTTATTTCCATGTGTATGCGGGGTGGAGAGGGCTCCCGTGAGCCGTGGTGAGGGCAGCAGCACCTCTGGGAGAAGCAAATCTCTGAGTTAAAAAACATAAAGCGGGAGACCAGTAACCGCATTAAGCTGGTCTGCAGTTTGACTTGTTGCTGGCTATCTTGCTCTTTCTTGTTACTGGATGTCAACATTTTGAACCGAGAGAGAGATTTAGCTGTCGTACAAAGTTAAACTGCGTAACACCATCAGGTATAGATACTCCCTCAGGCATTTGTCTATATAAAAAAAAATGGTCCTATTGCTACGGCAAAGTTGTGACACGTGTAGGTCTGAAATGCTGGAAGCATGTAATAATTGATCTGCCATCATTATACGTATCTATGTATAGGTGTATGTATGTTTATGTACATGTGTGTGTATATGTGTGTATATCTATGTGTATATGTATGCATATATGTATGTGTATATATGTTTGTGCATGTATGTATATAGGCGTGTGTATGTGTATTTATGCATGTGTGTATGTATGTAGATGTATGCATGTGTATGTACGCATATATATGTGTATGTATGAGCATGTATGTATATGTGTATGAGTGCATATTTATGTACGTGTATGTATATATAGGTAAGTGTATGTATGTATGTGCATATGTGTACGTATGGGTATATGTATGTATATGTGTGTATGTATTTGTATATATGTATGTATGTATATCTGTATGTGTGCATGTGTGTCTGTATACGTATGTATGTGTATTATTCATGGTGTATGTATATATGTGTGTATGTTCACAGATATGTATGTGTGTATGTGTAGATAGGTATATTTGCGTTTATATATATATATATATATATATATATATATATATATATATGTATGCCAATGACCGTCTTGTGTATATTTATGTATGTATAAGTATGTCTATGTATGCACATATGTAATGTGTATGTATGTATGCATATATGTGGGTTATTTGTATGTGTGTATGTGTATGCATGTGTATATACGTATGCATGCGTGCGTGTATATATATATATATATATATATATATATATATATATATATATATAAAGTAATGTGATTTATAATTTAAAAGTTTTAAAATTTTTTAAATTTAACAATCAAAAATTTAATTAAACTTAATTAACTATCGAGCTTATTATATATCTAAATTACAACGAGCATTTCCTGTATTTTAATTAAACTAGTAATTTCACTATTACATTAAAATACACTTAGCTCTTTAGACTATTATTCTAATCTCCTTTAAATATATATATATATATATATATATATATATATATATATATATATATATATATATGTATATACACCAGTGACCGTCTTCAGTGTCATGTCTGCTTGTGCGTGTGAATTTTGACGGCAGGACTAAAGTCATTTTCGGCTCATGGACTTTCAGTACCTGAGGGAGTGGCACTCGTCTGACAAGACGTTGCAATCATCATATATATATATATATAAAGCTGTGTGTGTGTGTGTGTGTGTGTGTGAATTCGTTCCCATAGGGACTCCTAAATGGTTGGGCCGATTTTTAATTCCATACATATGTACTTTATATGCCTGGCAGCGTTCTTAGATAGGTTTTGTATCGGAACGTCTTTTTATAAGTATCGATAATCGATAATTGAAAACACACGATGAAAGAAAGAACAGGCGATTTTGATTAAAGTTAACACCTTATGCAGCCTCACATCACAAATGCATTTGAGAAGTTTTATTATCACACAAGCAGAAAGGCCCGGTATATAAAATCAACGGTAGGTTCTTTAATATGACAGGGGTGTGTTTTAAATGAATGTTTTTCTTTAGAGGAAAATTGAAGCATGATACTTGACTTTTTTTTTTCATTTCAAACTTTAATTCAAGCCGTTATAGATAAAAAAATAATTTTATCATATCGACAGTAGTTTCTCTACAGTGCAATGTAGACTACAATGTATTGTGGACTAAGTCACTGTGGAAAGGCATGTGAAGTGTCCGCCCATGGCACTGTATTAAATAGAGCTATCTGTATTAAATAGAGCTATTTATATGAATATTTATTTATACATACATGTAACAGGCTTTTCTACACTGACATGACAATGTTTCGATCTGTAGTTATTAATAACTAAGATCTTGTCAGGCGAAAAATCTATTTTTTGTTTTAGGTGTTCATATTGAAATAAGTTCTTTTAATATGAACACTTAAATGAAAAGACAGAGTTTTTCGCCCGATGAGATCTCTGTTATTAATAACTACGGATCGAAACATTGTCATGTCAGTATAGTGAAGCTTGTTACATGTCTGTATAAATGAATATTCATATAAACTAGCGGGATCTGTGGAAATTCCACAGGAGACTTATTCATATGCAATATATTAATGTTGACATTCTGTAGATGGTCAGAGTAAATGGAGACGCCTTGATATTATTGCAGCTTTTTTTTTTGTTAAAACTGATAAAGTATTTATCTAAGCTAGCAGGGACGCCCGGCGTAGCTCAGTTGTAAAATACTCTTTAATATGATATTTAAAATTATGCAGATTTCGTATATATTAATATAGAGTTAATTTTCTATCGCTTCTTCTATATTATAAAGTTGTGATTTGCAAAATAAAAAAAATATATTCATATGACTTGGGTGCATCAGCTTAAATCAAAACCGAAACCAAAACTTATGAATATATATATATATATATATATATATATATATATATATATATAAAATATATTTTAGTCATCGACATACAGACCTGTTTCGTTGTTTCACAACTCATCAGTGCCGCTAGACTAACACCTATCCCAAGCCGAGGATCGAACCTAGAACCGTCGTGATGACAGTCGGCAGTTCTACCCCTTGACTACGAAATCGGTGGCCGAAATTAATCTGTCCAAATGTCTATTTAAATAAACATCCGTCCGCCACTCGTAGAGGGCTCAAACGTTTGTTTGTAAACAAACCGCGAGCTTCGCATTTTTTCAGCTAAATTAAGTAGCGAGTAAGATAATTTACGATAGTGCTCTAACGAGTGCCATCAGCTATAACCGAAACCAAAACTTATGACGAATTCTTGGTAAAATTATTTATTGCAAGAAATGGAAAGCCATAACAATTAAACGACAGTCACTCGGAAGAAAAAAGATGTCAGCGTGACACAGAAAATAACACAGACGCTATCGTATTAAGATATAGATATGTTTGCGTGTTTTTTTGTTATTTCTTGTTGGCAAGTCGAATACGCCATCTTAAACTGAACTTTTGTAGATCCTCGTATTAGGACTAATTATCATTCAACCTAGCAAAACGATTTATTTTTCGTGTGAATCGAAGAGTCTAGAACAACTGAGATAGCATCAAAGAATATATAATTGCTGCCTTGCGTGAAAGATTCAAGGAAACCTTATAGAAATTATCATATTCCTCAGCATCCTTATCGCTAACAAACTTGTCTTCTTGAAATAGTCGCACACAAAAACAACAACAACAGTTTTATCAATTCTGACATTCTTAGGGATTCATAAAGAAAATTGCATGCTGGGAAGACAGTCGTTTGCATCAGGGGCAAGTAAATCTATCCCTTTGTACCGCTATAATGCACAGTGCTATCACTGCAACAAAGATGCATCTTCGTTATTCATAGTGTTTGCGTATCTTTGACTTGCCTCCTTCACCAGCATCCTTATATTCTTTTTGGTATTTTTTTACAACCCACCCCCGCGTAGTATAAACACCACAATCAACCCATGTTAAGAACGGCTTTAAGAATAAACACCCCCCTCAACCTCCCAATGTAAAGAATTGCTTTCAAGGTTGGGGGGGGGGAGTATTCCGAAAGCTTTTCTTAACATGGGGAGGTTGGGGGGTGTTTATAATATGTTGGAGCACGTCGTAAAAATTTACCTTCTTTTTTTATGGCAATCGTTTGAGACAAGGCATGAAGCCACTTGATGTAAGAAACTAACAAGTACGAAATATGATTACCGCAAAGAGAGCAGATGTCTATTGATCTTAGTCTTGAAAAAAAAAAGAACAATTCTGTAAGTAGAAGGAAAACAAGGAGCAGGAAGAGAGTTCCACAACCTTGCAGTTCATGGAAAGAAGCTACTGGAATAGGAAGTCGTATTACAATAAGGTATATCAAAACAGTGAATTGTTGGAGACCACTAGACCAACAAGTCAAACGAGCTGGAACAAAGGAAGCAGGGAATAAATCAGACAATTTTGAAAAACATATACCATAATAGTATTTGTAGAAAAGACTGAGACTATCAACATTATGGCTGTGAGAGAGAGGTTCCAGTGAAGAAGAAAATGTAGGGCCAATCAAATTACAGATATGTTTCTGCAGTTTATCAAGAACCTTCAAAGGGGACGCAGATTCACCAGCCCAAATATGAAAACTATACTCCATACATGATTTGATAGTAGATTTGTAGAGATAGAAAATAGCCTAAAAACAGCCTATCCTTGTTTTATCGTTATTTCCATGGCAGGTGCTCGTCTGAACTCCAATCTTTGGTTCCCCCTTGCCAATCTTTCACGAAAAACACCCGTCTAGCTGAATCCACAGTGAAAAATTTCTCCCACTCTTTATCTGTGCCTAAATCAAAACGTGGATTCCATGAACAAAGCTTCTTTCTTAGAACTGCACGCCTGTGGAACTCTGTTCCGTCTGCCTGCTTCCCACCTGACTACAACTTGGATGTGTTCAAGTCCAACGTTAACAAATTCCTAATGAACCGCCCCCTTAAGTAAACACTTCATCATAACGTGATATACTTGCGATAACCCTTATCCCTGAGTGGCTTCTGGGCCTTGATAAGTGGTGACCACTGTGTAAAAAAAAAAAAAAAAAAAAAAATAGCCTCGGGAGTGAGAAAGTGTTTAGAGTGAGCGAGAGAACCGATTTTACGAGAAGCAGAAAGAGCAGTGTATTTAATATATGGACTCCAAGAAAGATTTGACGAGAAAGAAAAACCAAGAAGTTTTAGTGCTGATTCTTCTCAAGAGCAGGGCCTTTCTGCTACATTTCAGCTGCTGCAATCTCCAGCCTTCTTCATCAGCTGGATGGTTCATATACAAAAAAAAAAAAAAAAAAAAAAAAAAAAGAAAAAATGGTAATCTTATTCCTTAACTTTTCTAGAAACATTAGTAATTATATGTATGGCAAACCAAATTCTCAATGATTTTTAGATACATCTCTATTGGCATTACTCTGATTTTGGATGTGAGGGATCTCTTCGGTTCAGGAATAGTCTGTGGGTTGTTTTTATCTTCGCAGACAAAATCTCAGTGGTTATGGTCCGGGAGTGTGAAGCTCACTCAGATATTTGATCTCTCTCTCCCCCTCTCTTTTCTCTCTCTCTCTCTCTCTCTTTCTCTCCCTCTTTCTTTTCTCTATCTCTCTCTTTTTCTTTTCCCTCCCTCTCTCTCTCTCTCTTTCTCTCCCTCTTTCTTTTCTCTATCTCTCTCTTTCTCTTTTCCCTCCCTCTCTAACCCTCCCCTCTCTCTTTGTCTCTCTCTCTCTTTTTCTCTTTCTTTTCTTTCTCTTTTCTCTCTTTCTCTTTTCTCTCTCTTTCTTTCCCTCTCTCTCTTCCTCGCTTTCTCTCTCTTTCGCTCTCTCCATGAAGGATTGTACCTAAGATAAACTAAAATAAAGAACTAAATTATATATTATAGATATGTATCTCTCTCTTTCTCTCCTTTTCCTGTATATATATCTCTCCCCCCTCTCCCTCTTTCTCTTTCTCTGCCTGATGCACGTATCTAAAATAAAGTAAAACATATATTTTTGGTATCATCAGGTTGCGCCTCACATAGAAGAAGGAAATTCGGTTATCCCAAAAGATAACCAATTTATTTATTTTTTTACTTATACAAAATGGCATTTATGAAAACTCTTGATTATGCAAATGGGGCTAAGAGGAGGAGGGGGGGGGTCCTCCCACACGAGTGATCGTGAAAGGTAGAGAACTAACGGAGGGTGAAGGTAATGGGACCCTCCTGTTGAGAGTGGTGACCAGAGATACAGATTTGAAGAAGAAAAAGAATTTTTTTAGAGCTTGAGAATTAAAAAAAACAAAAAAAAAAAATGCCTGAGATTGGTTTACTGAGAATTGTGAAATAAAATTATTTTGCACACTTTTGCACCGGGCAACGTCGGATATTCCTGCTTGTACAAGATAAAAATAAAAATAAATAAATGTTCACTATTAGATTTTATTCCTAATTTATTTTCCGCACCGGTTCGGCACTTTATGAAAAAGAAGCGGTGAGAATGTTAAAAGTATTTTAATTGGAGAAAAAGAAAAACATTCATTCTTTCATCCGAAACTGGCGCAAATTTCGTCAGGGAAAGTTTACTTTTAATGGTTTCATACCAAAGGGAACTGACTCTTATGTTGTTATCGAGGAGTTACTTCTCTTATGCCGACTCATTACTTGATAAATCTATATGAAGGAAAGTTACTTGTGCATAAGTGCGCTTAGCTGGAGAGGAATAGACTGGGTGGAAAAGGTGGGAAAGATAACGAGGGAGAGGAAAAAGAGAGAAGGATAGGCAGACAGAGAGAAGTAGAGATAAAGAATGGTTAACAGAAATATGTTACAGTCTATCAAGGAGTTACTTCCCTTATGCCGACTCATTCATTGAGGAATCTATATAAAGCAGAGTTATCTATATGTAAGTGTGTGTGTGTGTGTGTGCAGAGAGAGGACTGGTCTAGGCAGAAAGTGGAGTGGGAGGACAGAAACACGGGGAGGGTGACAGAAAAATGGATAGGAAGACTCGAAATGTGTTACACTTTTGTCCTGGGTAACGCCGGGTATTCCCGCTAGTAAAAAAAAAATAATAATAAAATAAAGATGTTTCCTACTTGATTAAATTCGTAATTTATTACCCGCCTGTTCAGCACTTTAATGGCGATGGTACAGAAGAGGTGAGAATGTTAAAAGAATTTTAATTGGGTGATAAAAAAAAACGCGTTGAGTGGCAAAAAGATTACGCTAAATTGTTTTGTAATTAGATATGTCTACTATAAGTAAAAAAAAAAAAAATTGGAAACCAAATGATAAACAAAAGAGATAAGTTACCCCCCCCAAATAAAAACCATCACACTTATATAATAACTAGTTGTATATACCCGGTGTTGCCCGGTTGAAACATCCCCGGGCGGATGGAATGGATTAGTACCATACTATTTAAGATACACCGAATATCTTAACTTGTTACGAAAAATAACCCCATGTTGGATTTAGAGATACATAAAACGCATCCATCTTAGTCTATGAAAGCCAAACACGAAGTAACTCCTATAGCTTAAAAGGGAAATAACTCTTATATCTCAAATAAGCTACTTCCGGTTTTAAACGTAACTGTTGTCAGCTATTAATAATTTAAATTGAATAAAGTATAAATTAAATTAAAAACAAATAAAATAAATCAACTTTAAATAATATTTCTAAACAGGACAACTAAAACGATTCTGTTACAACAATTAATAACATCGAACTAATTGTTAAAATAGATTTTTTGCTATTTTTATTATCCACCTTCTTTGTGTATTTGATTTTACCTTGATATCTTGATTTAATTAAAGCTTCATTATAATAATCCTAATTCTTATTGAATTCTCATTTTGAGATAACCTGAATATTCTTTTTGATATACTGGGGATTGTAGCATTTTTCATACACTTAGGATTATATATATATATTTAATATATTAGTGATGGGACGATTCCAATAATATTTTTCCTGATTCCAATACAATTACCGATTCCGTACTAAATTCCCAACTCCGATACAATTACCGATTCCGATTCTAATCTTTATAAATTTCTAAATATTTAATTATATAGCTGTATTTTTTTCATTGATTACCATAAAAACACACATGTTAAATGTACAGATATTTTCCTAAACGTAAAAATATACTTGTAGGGGGAAAATCTATCGATTTTAGCTTCACTGGTGGTTTAAAATCAATAAATATTTATTACTTTATAATTATTTCCTGCAATGAAAGATTTTGCTTTAAACAAAATAAAAAAAAAATAAATAAATAAAAGAATCGTTTTGGCGTCAGAAAATCAGTACAAATTTTTCCGACACCGATTCCAATACTCTCAAATATCCCGATTTTTCCGATTCCCAATTCTGAATGCCCTATCGGCTCCCCTCTATGTAATAAAGGGTATGTATGTGTTCGGTGGGTGGTAGCAGAAGGGGAAGACAGAGGTTACTTAGTTCTCTCCCACTGCAAGAACTTGGACACCAGGGTCAGAAAATGGGATTGAGAAGTCAGTGCAACAGTCGGGAGGGGCACTCTGACTGGCAAAGAGCGCCTGGGCAGCCCCCGTCGGTGAGGGTTCCTTAGACGATTAGCAATAAACTAACCTCTTCTGAAAGAGAGAAGGCAAGGTCTGAGAGAGTGGACCTCCTAGAACTGCACAGCAACTAAACTTCCACTGCAAAATCAACAGGAACTGAATCATTATAGAGATGATCTCATTTCTGTTGATTTTGGAGTAGCTGAGTATAGCCAATCCCAAGGAAGAAACATGTACATATAATTGTGTGCCACTCCCAGTATTTTCACACCTTGCGGGGGGGGGTTAGTGATTTGGGTGGTCTTGTAGCCTTTCTCAAAAACTTAAATGGGCTATAAAATGTTTAAAAGTCTCCACATACACACATTAATATATATATATATATATATATATATATATATATATATATATACTAGCAGTAGCAGCCGCCCAGCGTTTCCCCCGGTCGTAAAATATGCATAAATACAGGGTGTCCCAATAAAATGCATTCACTCTTTAAATGTCTATAAAACTAACATTTATTTTAATAAAGAAAAGTTTCATACATCAAAATACTTCTAACAAATGTAGAAACCAACTAATTCTCGAAAGTGTTCAAGTTATTGACCATTGTACTCCAGGAACAGCTGACAGCGCTCACTGATTGAATCCAAAAAACGTTCCTTATCAGTTTAATTGGGATGCTGGCGCATCCTCTTTCAATGGTTTCTTTCAACTCAGTCATCGTAACTGGATTTTTGGTGTGAACCTTGCGTTTAGAATGCTTCCTCACCCATCCAAAAAATCCATGGGGATTAAATCCGCTGATTGTGGATAGTACTCGATACTTACTCTTTGTCGTACCCATCTGTTTGGCAGGTCACCATAAAGATAGGCTGTTACGTCATGATGATAATGGCGACGTGGT
>NC_136517.1:84100994-84108494 GCF_053919585.1 Euprymna scolopes | reverse complement strand
TTCGTATGAACAAAAGTTCTATCAATGCGCGCGCGTACGTGCGTGTGTGTGTGTGTGTGTGTGTGTGCGTGTGTGTGTGTGTGTGTGTGTCGCCAATTCCTGGAGCTGGTGTAAAAATGTGCTAATTCTATTGACTTCAAAATTTCAACAAAGAATTTTCCGAATCCAGGAAATAAATAGTTTTATGTGCATAAAGGTAACACAATTTTACATTTATGAATATTTATGAATAAGTGAAAACATGGGAACAGGAAACGGATGGATATATATATATATATATATATATATATATATATATATATATATATATATATATATATATATATATATATATATATATTAGTTTCTGAAATGACTCATGGCACACCTTTCTCTACGTCGAGTTCTACTACCATAGCTCCTGACTGAAGCCAATCAAGTCACCTTTTGGGTTTGGTACGCACACGGCTGGGTTTCATGACGTGGAAGATTAATGGGGGAGAAGGATGAGAGAGAGAGAGAGGGGGGAGGGGAAAGGAGCGTAGAAAGTGTCTCTATCTCGGGGAAAGCTTGATTATTTGTCAGGGGCAGGTGAATAGTGAGGCTGGAGTCAGAGGTCAGGACGAGAATCTCGGATGGAGTGAGAGTGGGGGGGGGCAGCAGTGAAGGTAGTTAAGACTGGTGTCAGTGGAAAGGGGAGGAGGCAATTGGAATCCGATCAAAGAAAACAAGAATTATATCTTTCGATTTTATTATAACGTAAGAAACCCATGTCTCTCTATCTACATTTATATTAAGGAACTTTGTCTACGTGTGTGTGTGTGTGTGGAAGGAGGCGAATCGTTTCCTATGGAATTTGAAACGGCTCGACTGATTTTTATGAAATTTCACACAGATGTACTTCAAGTATCTGGCAGTGTTAGATTTTGTATTCGGAATAGCTTCGATAGGTATCGATAACCGATTATCGAAGTATCCGATGAAAGAAGAAACAGGAGATTATGACCAAAGTTTACACCTTACACAGCCTAACATCACAAGGGCATTAGAGAAGTTTTATTACCACACAAGCAGAAAGGCGCGGTATGTAAAACTAGCATTAGGTTCTTTGATATAACAGAGGCGCGTTTGAAATGAATGTTTCTGTTTAGAGCACAATTGAAGCATAATATCTGACTTTTGCATTTTAAACTTTAATTCAAGCCATTACATATAAAAAATAGTTTTAAAAAATCAACAGTAGGTTCTTTACAGTGCAAGGTAGACTACAATATATTTTGGACTAAATGACCGTAGGAATGTATGTAAAGCTTCCTCTCGGTACAACTAGTACTTTATGTGCCTGGTAGTATTCTTAAATAGGTTTTGTATCAGAATGCCTTGAATAAGTATTGATAAAGCAAGCAATTAATCGATTTGATTGAAAAATTGGTGACTTCAAAGAGTTCGATAACAATAAAAATATGGAAGTCGTTGATCATCATTCAATCTGGTGTAACATAGCGCATATGGCGCACATGTGAGAAAATCAGCAGCAGCTGTAGGATAGCTGGCTAGTGAAAATATTAACAGCAGTAGCGTGTATGCAATTTAGCAAGTGTGCGCGAGCTTGTGTTACAGGAAAAGAAAAAAGAATGTACACCATGTGATCGAGAAGAGAAGCAAGTTGCATGCCGGGCAAGACAGACATGTGAAAGTCGTGGTCGAGAAAGCGCTTGCTAGCGCCAGCGTGAGGTGGCGGCGACAGAGACTTTTAAAAAGCACATGAGTGTGCGAAAAGATTTTGGGAATATAATAGAATGTGTTGTTTTGGAAGAACCAATGCATTTCATTTGCAAAATAGAAAAAAAAATAGTTTTTATTAAAAAATAAATCGTAATTATAGACTTTTTTTCTTTTTTTTTAATTATCACTAAAGCCTCAAAATTTATAATAGTGAAAAATAGAATATTATTTTAGGAACAGTAGTTATGAGTGGGTTTACGAAGAAAATAAAGGTCCTGGATATGACCTAAAACTATATCCGATGGTGAGGCCTTGCGGGCCTTGGGGAGTGTGCAGCCACCCTTTAATTGGCTTTGCTCCCAGGTCCACTCTGACCCGGAGTGGTAGTACCTGTTAGGGTCTCAACTATGGGTTAAATAGAATCCGACTTAAAAAAAAACAAATACACTCCATTAAAAATCGTTCCTCAAAATAACTAGATTCGGCATTAAATAACCTGAAAAAGGTTGATATGCCGTAAAACAAAAACAACCAACCAAGAAAATAAAGGGTGGAAAAGGGGTCTATGAGTAAAAAAAAAAAAAAAAAAAAAAAAAAAAGGTTGAGAACCACTAATTTAACCAAAATGCATGAATGCCCGTTCGGTGCACAACGACACGTGCACACAAACACGAAAATGTGCACGACTGTTGCATTCGTTCATTCATAACAACAAAAGAAAACCTCAGAAAAACAATTTCCATAAAAAAAACTATGAATTCGAAAAAAGAAAAAAAAACAGAAAAATAATAATAAACTGCTTGAAAAAAAAAATAGGATCTTTGAACCTGTTTTGCTGGAAGCTAATAATGGCGCGTAATTACCAAGGATTGGTTGTAAAGGGATGTATAGTAGGGTGGGTGGGGGGGGTAGAGTTCAGAAGCGTTTTCATAGGGATAAGAAAAGCGGGCGGGGCTCAGGTTGCGTATCGCGTATCGCGAAGAAGACCTGTAGAAGAATAGAAGAATTCTCTTATTTTTTATTTATTTTTTATAGGTGTGTGTGTGTGTGTGTGTGTGTGTGTGTGTGTGTGTGTGTGTGTGTGTGTGTGTGTGTGTGTGTGTGTGTGTGTGTGTGTGTGTGCGCGCGCGTGTGTGTGGAGGGGGTGGGGAGATAATTAATTAGTAGAATTTTAAAAAGAAAAAATATATACACGTAAAATTTGGATAATTTGTTTCTTGAAATAAGAGTAGAGAAATTGGAAACGAAGGTTGTTGTTGTTTTGTTTGTTTGTTTTTTTAAACATGTTATGGATAAAAGAAAAAAGAAAAGGCGAAAAAAGAAAAAAATGAAAAAAAAAATAGAAAAACTGAGAGAAGAAGAAAAATAATAACAACAAAAAAAGATTGTTAGAAAAATGGGGAGACGATGCGAGAAGAAGGAGATAGTGGGAGTGGATGATAATACGTGCAAACTATAACAAGAAAAGGAAAGCGTAGGAAAATGATAATTAAAAGAAAGAGAAAGAGAAAGAAAGTAAAGAAGTCCAAAATAAGAAAGAGAAAGGAGATTTTAACTGAAAAATAATATGAAATAGCAGAAAAAATAAAATAAAAATATTTGAAAATCATATATGTGTGTGTGTATGTGTATGCATATGTATGTGTGTATATATATATATATATACACATATGCATATATATATGCATATATATGCCTATATATATATAGGCATATATATAGGCACATATATATGCATATGTGTGTGTATATATATATATATATATATATATATATATATACGCCATTTTCTTTGTTCAAATACATCGGTAAGCACTGTATGATTTTCGAACCGAATAAACATTTGACATTAAATAAAAACACTAAAAACTTATCCAGTTAGGTGGAAAAGGAACTCATCTTGCCTTTGATAACATTTATTTGTTATATATTTGTTTTGGGGGTAAATATTTCGAATCTATGTGTATAGTAACACAAACCTGATTGTTTTAGCAAACCTGTGTGCAATTATTTCGGTACTTTTGGAAGTTTCTATATTCCTTATTTCGGCTACCTATAGTTCTTTATCATGAGAGATAATACGGCGTTGAATAGCATTGTTTTCGGATAGGTGATATGTGAGACGTCTAAAGAGTTGTTGTATGGCCAATCTATCTATCTATATATATATATATATATATATATATATATATATATATATATATATATATATATATATATATATATATATGTGTGTGTGTGTGTGTGTGTGTGTGTGTGTATAAAAGTGAACGTGTCTGTGTGTGTGTCTGTGTACATTTCCTCCCTGTTGAACACGTAAAGTTTGGAAAAATGAGTTTGAACAAAAAAATTATACAGAATACTGTTAGAAATCCACTCAATATACGTTACCGTGACACACACACACACACACACACACACACACACACACACACACACACACACACACAGATATAATTATTTACTATAATAATTATTAAATACCTACAGACACTAGTGTTTCATCTTTTTGGGAATCATCAGTGCAGGGTGTTACGATTACAGCTGGTCACGAGATTCAAACCTGGCCACAAAGCCATCTTTGACTCCATTAACAAGGAATAAACCACACGGCCAATGTTAACTTCGAGAAATAGAGTTGAAATTTAAACATTTATTTTTAAATTCCGAGACGTAATCTATTCTAATGATTTATAACATCATGATCCACTCATACGAGTTTAAGTGATCGACTCACATTTCAACTTCAAAGTGCTCAACAATAAGAACCGAGTTCTTACGGGGGTTGACATAATTATTACTATAATAATTTTGTTTAAATACCTACAGACATTAGTGATTCATCCTTTCAGGAATCATCAATGCAGGACGTTACGATTACAGCCGGTCTAGAGATTCGTACCCGGCCACGAAGCGATCTCTCTCTCTCTCTCTCTCTCACTCTCTCTCTCTCTCTCTCTCTCTCTCTCTCTCTCTCTCTCTCTCTCTCTGTATATATATTTACAGTTGAAATAAAGTCGGTCACTTTAGCTCGCATGCGCAGACGATGCTGTTATAATCAGTGGATCATCCTGACAGATGTTAAGACATTTAAAAATAAATGTTTAAATTTCAACCGATATTTCTCGCGGTTAACGTAGGCCGAGATTTGTTCTTTGCTAGTGGAGCCAGAGAGGACATCGTCGCCGGGTTCGAACCTCCGGACCAGCAGTAATCATTTCACTCTGCACTGATGATGAAAGGATGAAACACTAGTGTCTGTAGGTATTTAATAATAATAATTAATCTCGTAAATAATTACACACACACACACTATATATATATATATATATATATATATATATATATATATATATATATGCATGCATATTTCAGTGGATTCCCATTCTGTCCTACATATCTAGGAAACTAATCGATACAACCGGTGTATATATATATATATATAGAAGGATAGTTTTCTTCGAAACTCTTTGGATTAAGGACTATCCACTTATCTTGTGCTTCCTTTTTAAAATTAAATATGTTTTTAACTCTTTTTCAAGATGCTTTATTTTGTTCTTATATATATATATATATATATATATATATATATATATATATATATATATATATATATATATATATAATTATTTTTTTACTATAATAATTAAATACCTGCAGACACTAGTGTTTCATCCTTTCGGGATTCTTCAGTGCAGGGTGTCACGATTATTACCAGTCGAACGATTCGAACCCCGCGACACGAGACATCTCTGGCTCGATTAGCGGAGACCGTATCCATTCGGCTACCATTAACCGCGTGAAATAGCGTTGAATTTTAAACATTTTAATTTAAATGTTCATTACGTCAGACAGACAGTGATCAAATCGTTATACGATGATCTACGCATAAGAGCTAAATTGACCGACTTTTTAATTCAACTGAAAGTGCTCAACGATAAGAAACGAATTTCTTAAAGGGGCTGTCATAATTATTTTTTTACTATAATAATTATGACAGAAAAAACTACTCCCACATTTTGAACTATGACCTGAACTAATGCCGGTGATATTTTCATTTCATCTGTGTTCATAAAACCACCCTGATGTCTATTTTCATCTGATAAGTCTATGTATATCTATGTATATCTATGTATATCTAAACAATGCAAATAAGAAATGAAATTAGGTCGCGTATTATGTGGAATCTTCGGACTACTGTTCTCATCTTGATTGCCATTTTTACAACATTTCGGTCGATGTAACCTCTGACCTTCTTCAGGTGTATTTTGTTCGACTCAGGAATGTTTCTGCCCAACTCCAGAATTTGGACTGAATTTCAAACGGAACCCTTTATTTACTTCACTAGCGTAGCATGCCCTCGTTCCGTCAACCATGACTGGATAGCAATCATAAGTAATACGCAATTATATTTTTTTTCGCTCGGCCACACTGAGAATTGAACCTTCAACCTTCAGAACAATATCACTTTCACAATTGATTTCTCCAAGTACTCTTACCACTGTGTCACGGGTCTTTGCAGATAGGAACATTCCCGAGTTTGATAAGCTACATTTGAAGAAGGTCGGAGGTTACATCGACCAAAACGTTGTGAAAATGACACTAAAAATGAGAACAGTAGTCCAAAGAATGAAAAAAATACAAATAACCAATCCTCATCTAAAAAATTCAGTGAATGCGAATTAGTTTAGCACTCACACTTTTATGTGGAGCCACCCTCTAATTGCCATTACTCCAAGGTCCACCCTGACCTGGAGTGGTAGTACCTGTTAGGGTCCCAACTATGGGTTAAAGGGTTAAATAGAAACCGACTTGAAAAAAATATATCCTATTAAAAACTTTTTCTTCAAAATCACTGGATTTTTTTTTTTTTTTTACATGGGGGGGTCACCACTTATCAAGGCCCGAAGGCAACTCAGGGATAAAGGTTATTGCGTGTACAGTAATCAATGAGAGAGTATTGTAGTAATCATTAGTATTGGGGGTTTTGATAGTGTGTCTTACTTAAGGGGGCGGTTTGTCAGGAGTTTGTTTATGTTGGACTTGAATTCGGCATTAAATAACCTAAAAAGAGTTGATATGCCGTAAAACAAAAACAACCAACCACATTTTTATGTTTTGGATTCTTTTGCAAACCAGTAATTTTTCACCCTTTTTATTATCATTGGTAGCAGGGGTGCGGGTGCTCGATCTTGTCGGTCATAAAATACGCGTAAATATATTTTAATTCATGCAGATTTCGTAATTATTATTATAGAGCCAATTCTCTATCGAATATCATATTGTACTTAGTATATAAAACTGATTTCAAAAGTAAAAACAAACAAAAGTAAAATAAATAAATAAATAAATAATCAGCTAGAATCAGAGCATTTAACGTTCCAGCCACGTTCCCTACCGTTTGAGTTAACCTGATAGACAGATAAAAAAGTTTTTACATTAAACTACTTTTAGCTATGATCAGTTTTACGCATGCGCAAACTAATACAAATATGTCAGCAAGTTAAAATGAACATTTTTCATTTCTACTTGCCGATTTCTGCGCGCATTATTCATCCATCCAAACAAAGATTTTACTCGTTATAAACCATCCTTGGTGTATGATTACTATTTCCTGTTAACTTCATTGCTATGTGAGTAGTAGTTTAAGAGTTTATCGGTTAAATATTTACACACAGGCACACACATCTACTGTTTTATTTATATAGATTAATCTTCTTACTGTTATTATTACTGCTACTATTATTACTTTTATTACTATTATTATTATTATTATTATTATTATTATTATTACTA
>NC_136517.1:84068494-84085994 GCF_053919585.1 Euprymna scolopes | reverse complement strand
GAATACTAATTTTTTATGATAGATTTACCGCGAACATTTAAATAAACCCACTAGTGTGCCACCATGTAAAAAAAAAAAAGGTTGCGTGGAAACCACTGCCTCAGGGAAACAAACGTTGATTAACTCAGCTTTAGCATAATAACGAATTATGTTGGTGTGTACCCTTTCTCTTTTTTTTTTTTTTTTTTTTTTTTTTTTGAATGATACCATCTTGGATGCAGGGTAGGGACGAGCATGGCATTTTTGAAATATAGTTGAAAAGATGAAGCGGAGCGAAACAAAATAGCTTGAACACATCTGAAAGTATAATTTCCTTTATCCGCCGCCATCTTAAAATACACATTTACATAATGGCCGTCTGCTTCAGTCATTTTTTTTGGGGGGGGGGGGCTGTTTTTTTTCCTCTGTATCCCACTTTTTTTTTTCGTCTGCTTTCTTTTTACCTTTTTGTTTTCCGACCGCTATGTTCGTCCATCTGTTGTCTGCCTTATTTCAAACAACCCGTAGCTTTATTAATTTATTATCAACTTGCGTTTGTTGTTTATTGGAGTGGAACGAGTTCTGTACTTTGGCTCGTCGCTTTTTACCGTTACCATTAAGGTACACAGGTGTGAGAGAGAGAGAGAGACACACACACACACACACACACACACACACACATAAAGATAGAGGGAAAAGAAAGAAGGTGAAAGCGATAGACAGAGAGAGGAGAAGAAAGAGGGGAGACATTTAAAGAAAGATGGGAGAGAGAGAAAGGCAGACACAGAGAAAGACAGCCAGACAGACAGACAGAGTGAAAGAGAGAGAGAAGGGAGCATAGATAGACAGAGACGCCCAGGGGAAGAGAGAGAGGGAGACAGACAGACAGAAAGAAAGACAGAGACAGACAGAGATAGAAAGACAGACAGACAGAGGGAAGTAAGTAAAGGTGAAAAACAGACAGAGAGATTCAGGGAAAGAGAGAGGGAAGAGAGACGCAGAGAAAGGTGTGTGTGTGTGCGTGAGAGAGAGAGAGAGAGAGAGAGAGAGAGAGAGAGAGAGAGAGAGAGAGAGAGAGAATATGCTGCTTGTTCATTCCTTGGTAAGACCGCACTTTACGCTCTGTAAAAGGCCAAATACAATTTTTCAAGGCGAAACTGTTTTTTTTTAAAAAAAAAAAAAAAAAAAAAAAGACAAATTCGCGAAAATTAGCTTTTAAAAAGAGCCAATCTGTCAACCCTGGACAAGAGATAAACAGACCCAGGGGAAGAAAGTTGGGAGAGAGGAGAGAGACATGCAGAAACAGAGGGGATATATATATATATATATATATATATATATATATATATATATATATATATATATATATATATATATATATATCCATCCCCTCTGTCTCTGCATCTCTCTCTCTCTCTCTCTCACACAACTTTCTTCCCCTGGGTCTGTTTATCATATATATATATATATATATATATATATATATATATATATATATATATATATATATATATATATATATATGAGAAAGAGAGAAGAGGAAAGAGATAAACAGAGAGACGCAGGAAGAGAGAGAGAGAGAGAGAGAGGGGGGGGGAGAGACGGGCGGAGAAAGAGGGGAGAAAGTGAGAAGAGGAAATAGATAGACAGACAGACAGACAGACAGACCCATGGGGAGGTGAGAGGGGAGAGGAGAGAAAGAGGGTAAGAATAAAAGTGTCGAGGCGAGAAAAGATCAAATGGAGGAAACGAAGAAAGAAAAAGCTGACCAACACATACAAACGTATATTAACCAATCAGGTGTCACTGCCCTATTGAAAGACCATCAAATAATATCTTATTGAAATCTGTAAGATAAGATTGTATATAACATTTTGCCTTCCTTCCGCACTTTGCGTTTTAAAAAAGACCAAATTCGCGAAATATGGCTTTAAAATGGTCAATCTGGCAATATTGGACAAAAGATGAGAGATGAGAGTGACCTCTCTTTAATGTAGTCGCGCTTTTGAATCTTATTATAATATTATATGATCATTATATGATCGTGTTAGAAAGAAACTCACGCTAATTTCGACGTGAAGCGGTTCTTCGCCAAAGAAAGAAGTCAACGAAACGTTATGTAAAAGAAAGCACATTCGAAAGAAACAGGAAATAATGATGGGTTAATAGGTATTCATATGTGTTGGTCGGGATTTACTGCCTTCGTTTTCTCTATTTAATCTTTTCTTGCCTTGTTTCTTTTATAACACTCAAGATGAGAACAGTAGGTCGAATAATACAAACACATCTGTAACAACGCGGACGCGCGATATTAGAGAATTGTTTGCATACTGGCAGTTCAGCCCGGCTTTCCTGGGGCCCTATTTACTGTTCATAACTTTAGGTGCATATATATATATATATATATATATATATATATATATATATATATATATATATATATATATATATATATATATATACATATATAGTAATTTATAAAATATATATGGTGATTAAGCTACACTGAATATTCGGCGTTTCATCCACTCTAGGTCTCCTCAGGCTTATGCGCATAAGCCTGAGGAGTCCTAGGGTAGATGAAACGCCGAATATTCAGTGTAGCTTAATCGCCATATATATTTTATAAATTACCAACTAGCTCTACCTACGTATTGAGCACTTTTGAAGTAAATACTTAAAGTTTATGCATAAATCTATACTTTCATATATTAATTTTATGTGAGTAAATTAAGTAGTTTATATATATATATATATATATATATTAAAATGTTTGACTCATGTCCAGTTAACCAAATTTCAGTTGGCGGAGGAGTTTGGTAGAGTCTGCAAAGGTCAACTGTTTCAACTCTGACCTCTTGGCAGCCAAATTCTCACCCAAAAACTGATTAAAAAGTTTGCTGCATGTCTGAATACACTTTGTATACAATTTCAAATGTTTAGACCCAAAATTGGCTGAATAGTTTGCTAGAGACCGCAAAGGTCAATTTTTAAAAAACTTTAACCCCAATTTTGACCCCTTAACATTTAGCGTTTTGGGCTCAAATCAAATTAAAAAGTTTGATTCATATCCAAGTAACCTACATCTAAAATTTCAAGTGTTTAGACCCAAAATTGGCGGAGGAGTTTTGTAAAGTTTTCAAAGATAAAATCGTTGAATTTTGACCCTTTTACAGCGAAATTTCTGTCCGAAAACCGACTAAAAAAACTATTCCGAATCTCAATGCCCCTTATGTCAAATCTCGAGTCTGTAGACTGAAAATTGACAAAGTAGTTTGGTAGGGAAATGTACACACACAGACACGCGTACAGACAAATAATTTCACTTTTATAGATATATGGATATATATACAGGGTGGAACGGTAAATTTGTCGCCCTAAAGAAAACAACACTACAGCTTTATTTTAAAACTTTCATTGAAAAAATTAATTTAGGTAATTTGATTATGTGGTAGAGCTGACATCTATTCAATGTAGCCGTATTCAGCCTCAATCATCGCCTCGATACGGGTTCGGAACTGGGAGCATGGCTTTTCCACAAGTGCCGGCGAATACTCGGCAGATGGCGGCGATGAGGCTGGCTTTGATGTTGTGGGGGTCATATTGGTGATGCTCTCGACGTATGAGCAAATAAAGTAGTTGATCAGGGGAGGAGGAGGCCAGTGAGAGAAGAGTACAAAGTCGTAGCAGTCCTTTTGAAGCCAAGCCTGAGTCTCTTTGAACTTGTGGGTCGGCGCCTAGTCCTGCTTCCACACCCAGGGTCTGGCAGCGGCCACGTGATTGCACCAGTGGATCACCACACTCTTCAACACATCCCAATACACTTTGGTGTTGATTTTGAAGCCGACTTCGAAGATGTGAAGTGACATAATGTGGCCCTCACTTGAAACCACACTAAAGACCATAACCGTGGTCAGAAACTGTATTCATCACCCTGGGCATATCCCTGTTATTCGTGGCAATCCAGCGATGCATTTCGAGTGTACTGGCAATGGTCCTGTTGTCATAACTTTGATCGGTAGAGAGCATGAGTTGTACACAGGCGCATCTCCGATCTCGCTCGTTGAACATTGTGTCACTTTCAGACATGATATAAGGCTTCTATCACTCTCGGGATTTGTACCAAAATGGCCAACTGGTAGATGGTCTACAACAAAAAATGAAAACCGGTTTTCATCAAAGGGAAATGGAGTCATGTCGTCTTTTCTAGGGTGGTAATTTTATCATTCCAAGATCTACTTTAAATGCATGCAAAATGACGTCGCCGATAATACTATAAAAAATGAGAAAGAGAACGATTATGTTAGAGACGTGGAGCACGTTCGTGATCACATGAGAGGTGTGAATAACACTCGGAAGCACGCTCGAGAAGACGATCACATGGGTGACGTCACGGTTGTAACAATAAGGAAATAAATGTCGTTGTTACAAAGAAAAAGAAAGTTTAATTTTTTTTTTTTTTGACGGAAGCCACAACGTGTTAGTTTCATGTCTAACGTGTTTCTACAGAATTTGAACAGAACCAAACCGACTTTTGCCGAACTAAATCTAAAACTTAGTTCACGTTAAGATTCAGGCCAATGTTAATTTTCAGCAAGAATTTCTAAACTTATGGGTTCGCATCCTCTACCAAGCTCCCTCTCCTGTTGCATCACTGCAGAATGACATCTCTGTTCATATTGTATAAGTACTTCCACGGAATGTGCTACGACGAACTCGCTGCACTTATACCACATCTCCAACACAAATACTCCCGACCCACCCGACTAGCAGCAAAATCCCATCCCTTCACTGGAGAGGTCCCTAGATGCCGGAAACATTTCTACACTGATAGCTTCTAATTTCGAACCGCTTGCCTTTTGGAATTCCCTCATTGCTCCTCATTTCTCCGACAGTGCAGACATTAAGACATTTAAATGTAATGTCAACAAACATCTTGCTGCCCAGTTCGTCATGTAGGCTACCCCCTCCCCACACACACAAAAAAAAAAAGATTCTGACTCTTCTCACAGTAGCCCCCCTTTTTTTTTTCTTACAAGCAACTGGAGACTGCTTGGGAATTTGATATTCCCATGAAACTTCCTCCTTAGGATGAAGTCGATTCAACCTACCTAGCATGTGTGCCGCTTCAATATCCCCTCACGCTTCTGTGACCATATACCTTGTTTCGTACGAATAAAAGTAAAAAAAATTAAGGATTTTAAAAAGGGGTGACGAACAAAGCGACAAGCCGACAAACTCATAGATACGCACGGACGCACCTGACAAAGAAAGCAAGTGTTGAAGCAAGTTCAAAAAAAGGTCACGGTCCACTGATTCGGTACACGCGCGCACGCACGCACGCACGCACGCATCACGACGGCGTCCGGTCGAGCACCAGTAATCCTAAATAATGTCGAAAAGAAAATGGGTGCTTCTTCGGTATTAGAAAAAAAATCGCACCATTAGATTTCAATGAAAATCAAGTGTTGAGGTGTATTTTATGTACTTAACGAATAATACGGCATAATCACGTTGATACACCGGGTCCCGTCAGATCACCGAAGTTAAGCAACATTGAGCCTGGTCATTGCTAAAATGGGTGACCAATTTGGGAAGTCCAGGTGGTGTATGTAGGAGAACGTCGACACCTCTGAAATCCGACACCCCTACCTCCTTTTACTATCATGACTTCATTTTGAAACAGCGTTTCGATTGGCTGAAATTTTGGGTTTCTGTGTAATCGTTTATTACAAACCTTTATTTGTAGAAACGGCAGAATTACTTACTTGGGGGGGGGGGCTAATTAAGCTAGTTTTTGTACAAACAAGGTGGGTTTTTTTTTAATTCAATGTCTTAGGACTTTACTAATTATCTTTTAAAGGATTTTTACAATGAATTTATTTAACTTCAAAATTTAGCTGAATTGGTTAGATCGCCGTGAAAACATTTTTCATAACTTTTTTTTTTTTTTTTTTCTCGTGTACAAATATTTTTTTTCCTTTAGAAAATTAACTTCAGTCTCTAATCTTTCAAATGCAATCAAAAAGTAGCCGGAAACCTACAAAAAATATGATAAATCGGCTTTCAAAACTAGGTCCCTCTATTTTTATCCGCCCATTTTTTGCCCGTACCTAATAAACATATTTCTTAAGTTTAAAATAAATAAAAACTGATTTTTAAAAAAATTTTGTTATTAAAAGTTCAAATAAAGACTAATTGTGTGATTTTTATTTGAATAATTTTGTAAATTTTTATTGCATACTTTACAAGAATGTCCTTTTCTATTTTATTTCAATAAATCGCTTAGAAATACTGAAGAACAATAAAAGTGAAGGGACTGATTTGCTTTGTCACTGCTTCAGGTAGCGCTACACCGGAAGTTAGGAAGTACGTTATCTGACTATAACCGCCTGGCCTAGGATTCTCAATCATAAAAACATAAAATTATTGTGAATCATTACAATAAGCGCCTTTTATTTTTATAATTATTTATAGAAGGGGAGGGGGTGTGCTTTCTTTTTATTGTGTTTGTTTACCGCAAGGACTGGATGTGAGACAGATTCGGTTTAATTCGAGGGATATTCCCACACTGGATTGGCTTAAAAATATAAATTGTCTGAGAGAGAGAGAGAGAGAGAGAGAGAGAGAGAGAGAGAGAGAGAGAGAGAGAGAGAGAGTGGGGGGGGCTGCGTTTAAGAAGAGTATGAATACATTTGAGATGAAGTAGGTAGAAGGGTGAAAAAGGGGTAGGGGCGAGGCGAGAGAGGGAGAAAATTGGAAAATGAAAGAGAAAGAGTATGCGTGAGAGGAGTAAGAAAGAGAGAAGGTGGGAGAGAAAGGGTGTGAGAGACCGAGCAAAAGATAGAGTGAGAGAGAGAGAGAGAGAGAGAGATAAAGAGCGAGAAAGAGAGAAAAAAGAGCAAGAGAAAGAAAGACCGAGAGAGACCAAGAAAAAGAAAGAAGGAACCAGAGAAATTGGGAGAGAGAGAAAGGCCGAAGGAGACCGAGAGAGAGAGAGAGAGAGAGAGAGAGAGAGAGAGAGAGAGAGAGAAAGAGCGAGATATGCCAGGAGAGAAAGAGAGAGAGAGATAGAGAGAGAGAGAAAGGGCCAGAGAAACCGAGAGAGAGACAGACAGACAGAGAGACACAGAGAGAAAGAAGAGTGAGAGAGACAAAAAGAGGTAGAGAAAGAGCGAGAGAGACCAAGAGAGAGCAAGAAAGAGCAAGAGAAACAGAGAGAGAGAGAGAGAGAAAGCGAGAGAAGGCCAAGAGAGAGAGAGAGAGAAAAAAAGAGCGATAGAGACTAAGAGAGATAAAAAAGAATGAGATGCAAAGAGAGAGAGAGAGAGAGAGAGAGAGAGAGACCAAGAGAGAGAAAAAAAAAGAACGAGAGATTCAAAGAGAGAAAGAGAGAGAGAGGCGGAGAGAGAAAACGCTAGAGAGACTGAAAGAAAAAGAGAGAGATGGGTAGCGAAAAGACGGTTGAATGTGCACAAAGACGTAAGAATCTTTCCGAGATTACGATGGAGACTGGGTTTGGGTCTGGGTGGGCATCTTTATTACCCGCTTTCCCTATGATTAATGATGCAATGATTGATGATGCATACTTGCGCCCACGCTAACATGCAAAAGGTGAAAAATGGAGGAAAGGAAATATTTGAAAACACCAAATCAAACAGTGGGTGACAATGGCGCCGGTGTCTCCAAATATTTGGGCGATCCATTTTAATATGAAGACTGAATAATAAGAGCACCTGCAACACCGCCCCTTCTCCCCACCCGATTCAGTCCCCCTTCCCTCTCGTCCCGACCCCCACGGAAAGTTTAATTCTTCATTCCCTGACAGCTAAGCTCCGTCATTATTAGAATTTATTATCATTATTTTTTGTTTGTTCGTTTTGATCTGTTTTTTTTTTTTTTTGTTAGCAATTTTATCATTTTCGATGTGACACATTGCCGTAGCAGGAACTGACGTGTTTTATTGTGTCGTGAAAAAGGAAATGAAAACGAAAAACGAAACAAAAAAAAAAGTGGGAAGTGGAAGAAAAAGAGAGTTGTCAGGATTCATCGCAATCAAAGAAGGTGAACCACAATCCCATCCATTTTCCTCTAAAAAAAAAAAAAAAAAAGCAAATACTTTCAAAGCAATGATCACATTTTATTTAAAGATTACTCAACCAGTTCACAAGAACCAATCTGCGCCCCCGCCATCTGCTTAACCCTAACCCTAACCCTAACCCTAACCCACCATCTGCTTAAATACAAATCTTAGCAACAGAAAAATAATTCACCATAAAACAATTTTTTATGTTAAAATTATTTGTAGCCATCTGCATAAATTAAAAAAAAAGAAGAATCAACGATATTGCTTATGAAACCAGTAACAATATCAAAAAATGTTGTCTTAATACCTCCTTTCTTTCAGTGACCCAAATTTCTTACTCCCGAATTTGGTTCGCAAATGGCTCCTCAGAAAAATTCTGGCACCATGCTATGTACAAATATTGACCATGTGCGACTACTAATTACTTTCCTTGTTCAGTTTTCTCAGCCTAGCTGTTCATTTTGCTCTCACCCGAAGATGATTCGACGCGGAATCGAAAACGTTTGTGACACCTATGGAACATACATTTTCTTTTTTCATTTTCACACGAAGAAAGATAAGTAAATAAAGGATTCCGTTCGAAATTCTGTCCAAATTCCTGAGTTCGACAGAACCATTCCCCAGTTCGACAAGATACACCTGAAGAAGGTCGAAGGTTGCATCGATTGAAACGTTGTGAAAATGACACTCAAGATGACAAATGATAAAGGGCAAATTATAGTATCTGCTCTGACAGGCACTACACTTTATTTCTGTACCAAGTCAGTTATGGAGAAATCCTTCTAGACGGAGGCTTATAATATTCTCGGGTTCTATACATTACATGGAGGCATGTATATTTTGTACGTGTGTCGTCTAGTGGTATAAAACTTACGACAACAGATACATTTTAACAACGAACATGTAGCAAAAACAATTGTTACAACGAACATGTAACAAAAAGAATTGTAACAACGAACATGTAACAAAAACAATTGTAACAACGAACATGTAACAAAAAACAATTTTAACAACGAACATGTAACAAAAACCATTGTAACAACGAACATGTAACAAAAAGAGACAAATAACAGTTCCCTGGGGTTTTAACATCGGGCGAATCAGAGAAACATACTTGGTCCATCTTTGACGGATCCTCGGAAAAGTTGCAAAGAAGACTCATCCCAATGAATCGACAAATCTCAGGTTGTATTTTCAGCAACTTTATTACCGATGTTTCCCCATTGAAAAGCTGCCGCTGGTTCTAGACTAACGCATTCTGACGCCCTTTACAAGGAGCAATCACCGTTCGACTCGATCTGCTCTCTGTCTCTCACTTCCGATTCTTAACTGCCCAATGCATACGTGTTTTTTTCCAAACTCTACCTAATTCCACGTCACTTTAAAATGACCTCTACGTAAGACTACATCAGACTCTAGTGGTCAAACTATTTTTAAATTATTGTTTATGTTCTACATTCTTTTCTATTAAAACATCTTAACATAAATAATTTTCTCTGTAAATATTTATTTTGCTATGATGACATTCTGTTTTTACAAATATTACAACGATCAAAATAATTGTCGACCAGCACAGGGTTTTCCAAAACTTTGAGACACCGTGGAGCTCCTGAGCAGGGTAAAGGTTTTTCACGGAACACTAACAAGATAATTTCTAAAATAAATATGAAAAACATTAATTTCAAATTTTAACTTATACTTGTTCATTAGTTGTTCCTTACTTGTTCATTAGTTGTTCCTTACTTGTTCATTAGTTGTTCCTGTTCGTGATTTGACTATATTTTTGTGTTTACAACCATTTTATTGGGGTTGGGGTTGGGGTTGATTAATAAACAAGGCCGATAGCCATTAGTCGCATGCTCTTGTGTAATGAATGAATGCGTGAATGTAGGATTGACATGAAATTCTTAAAGATAAACTAGAATGACCGAAAAATGGGCTGAAATGACTTAAATAAATAAAAAGTAAATTACTTAGAATGACTTTAATGAACTTAAGGATGAATTGAATGACCTTAAGAATGACTTGAATGCTTAAAAAACAACTGGAATCCTCCAAAAACAACTTGAATGATCAGGAGAATGACTTGAATGGCTTTGAGACTGACTGGTTGTAAAGTGGGTGATCATTTTACATTAAATTAATAAAGAAAAGTGATCCCTCACTTTATATCACAAAGTTACAAACATAAGTACAGCATGTAGTAAGACAGATGCTACACTTTGATCTTGGCCAAAAGGCCAAGAAAAGCTTAAAAAGCTAAGAACAGCATCTATTAACAACAGACCTTTGATCTTAACCAAAAAGGCCAAGCACAAAAGTGTCACGGACAGACCGACAGACCGACCGACCGACAGACCGACAGACCGACGGAGTGACTTATAGAGTAGCTTGCACGCGACTAAAAGTTGTTGCATTTTTGTTAATTTATTTTTCCATTTACTTTTTCATGAACCATCCTGAAAATCTTTATATCTTTAGTTATATATAATATCTCTTTCTATTAAAAAAAAATCAATAATTAAATGTCTGTAGCCATTTATTTATTTATTTATTTATTTATTCCATATAAAGCATTTGGTCCTCTTTAAGAAAGAGCTTTCCCTCCGGAATTTCACTCACAGAGCCCCAGGGCTCCGTGGAGCCCACTTTAGGCAACCCTGGACTAGCAAACCTCCGGCGTTGCCCTGTTAATATCCAACAAGGCAATTAAAAAATGTTTCATCTCAATCGAGAATATCCCCGTTTTATGGAGCTATATTTGTTCCCCTCATTAAAACTCCAACATTGTGTCTTACTCTGTCCTCGTGGGGGGGGGGAAATAAAAAGGATTAACTAGTTTATTTTTTAGGGTTTGTATTACTGTACACATAGATTCGAAAAAGTTGTCAAAAAACAAATATATAACAAATAAATGTTATCAAAGGCAAGACAAGTTACTTTTCTGCCAAACTGGATATATTTTTTGTGTTTTTATTCAATGTAACATATTTATTCAGCTCGAAAAACATACAGTGTTTACCGATGTATTCGAAAATTCAAGATGGCGTCTCACACCCTCTTTAACACCGTAAGTATGGAAAAAGGTGTTATAAATAAAAAAAACTATACAAAATACTATTAAAAACCCGCCGAATATATGTCAACCTATGTCACGGTAACATATATTGAGCGAGTTTTTAACAGTATTTTATCCGGTTTTTTGTTTATAACATCTTTTCCCACACTTACCGTGTTAAAGAGAGAATAAGATGCCATCTTGAATGTTCCAATAAATCGGTAAACACTGTATGGTTTTCGAGCTGAATAAACATGTTACATTGAATAAAAACACGAAAAATATATCCAGTTTGGTAGCAAACTAACTTATCTTGCCTTTGATAACATTTATTTGTTATATATTTGTTTTTGACAACTTTTTCGAATCTACGTGTACAGTAATACAAACCCATTTTTTTATTTTTCCTGTCAGAATCGGCGACATCGACAAAGAACCATTTCCTTATGATTCCTTACCAATGCCTTTGTTTTAGAACTCGTTCGAAGCAATGCAGTGGAAGGGGGTGTACATTTTTTTTTTTTTTTTTTTTTTTTCATGTTTACAAAAACAAACAATTGTTGTACGACTTTAAAATACGGGAAGAGAAAAAAAAGAATGGGAAAAATGGAAGTCAGATGAAAGGTTCGTTCAAAAATCGCGCGAGGGAACAAAGCGGGGCACAGCGCAACAAAAAGACGTAAAAAGAACCCCTCCCCCGCTCTTTCACTCATTGACTAGAACGAAAACTTGAAAAACAAAAAAGATGAGGAAGCTTCCGATAAAAATAGCAGCGTCATATCCTTCTTGCTATCATCCATTTCTCTTCATGAACGCAGCATACCCAGATGCCAGGATAGAAGATGGAAATACCAAACTCGTAATTAATGATGTAAACCTTTCTATTGTAGATGAAAATGAAGACACGTTTGTAGATGGGAAGGCGATCCTTAACTCTAAAAGAGTTGAAAGAATATATTATTTACTCATAATGCGATAGCGTGCGCATTCTTTTGTGTGTCACGCTTACATCTTCTTTTTTCCGAGTGACTGTCGTTTAATTGTTATGACCTTCCATTTCTTGTAATAAATAATTTTACCAAGTTTTAGTTTCAGTTATAGCTGATGGCACTCAATGGGTTTTTAAAATCACAATTTTATAAGAATCGATAGAAAATCGATGATAATACATACGAAATCTGCATGAATTAAAATATCATATTTAAGCGTGATTTACTACAGGGCTACGCTGGGCGCCCCTGCTAGCTTAGATAAATATTTTTGCAGTTTTAACAAAAGAGCTACAATAATATCAGGGTGTCTCCATTTACGTTGAACATCTACAGAATGGCAACATCAATAATATTACATATGAAAGAATCCCCGTGGAATTTCCACAGGTCCCGCTAGTATTATTTACTCAAGAATCTATTCATGTTATTGATTATTTTCATACATTCCAGTGTTTGTTGCCAGCGTGGAATCACTGGTAAACTGGTGTTGCGCTAACGCAAAGTCATTTGCAAAGGTTGTCGAAACAAGTCGAGAGTACTGGAAATCTGGGGAGACTGGTTGTCACCCAGATTCCAGGAAACACAGTTTTTTGTCAGTGAGTAATCACTTCTGATGGCATTTTTATTGTTATTATTATTATTATTATTATTATTATTATTATTATTATTATTATTATTATTATTATTATTAAGGGCCAGACTCGAAAAAAAAAAATCAAATATACTGAACCGTGTGTAAAGAAAAAGACTATAAAAAGAGCGTATGCACATCGAGAGCACGTTCGAGATCACGTCAGTGAGAAGGAACACGGTTTATTTGGGAAATTACCCGGAAAGTAAATGTCGTTGTTAAAAAAAAAAAAAAGGAGTCGAGTCATTACTAGGGTTGTGACAACAGCATATTCTTTTCATTCTTTTGACTCTCGAGTACATATCCGACACAGTTAGACTCAGCTAATCAACCGAGAACCACATTAGTTAATATAAAAACAGATAAGATATTAACGGATATATACTCAAGAGTCAAAACTATGAAAAGAATATGCTGTTGTCACAGCCCTAGTCAGTACTTGTGGCATTTCGTCATATTCCTCGTGACATTTCATTGTTGAATTCCTTCCCCCTGTTTTTAAGCCGGTGATAGATGATTCGGCGTCCCCGACAAAACGTCTTCCAACAGATATTATGTATTATAATGTACAATAATATGGCATTATTCATTATTTATTATTCATTATTATTATTTATTAACATTTGATATGAAAATAAGAACAATGTGAACAATTTTTACTTTTATTTAATTTGTAATATTTATTTGATTTATTTATTGTAATTGTTAATTTTTTTGTTTGAAACATTCTTAAAAGTAAATATTTTTTTACAGAAAAGTATCATTTTCACGCAAAACTACTACTACTACTATTACTACTACTAATAATAATAAGTCATCATCATCGTTGTCATCGCAGCAGCAATAATAATAATAATGATAATGATAATAATAATAATAATAATAATAATAATAATAATAATAATAATAATAATAATCCGTCCAAAAAATGTGATAAATTTATTCAGTTGAAATATCCGTTGGAAGATGCTTCGTCGGGGAAACCAAATCATCTAACCGTCTAGAAATAAGGAAAGTTCTGGCGACGGTTATGGTCTTTGGTGTAGTTTGAAGCGAGGGCCACATCATGCCATCTCACATCTTCGAAGTCAGCTTGAAAGTCAACACCAAAATATACCTGGATGTGCTGAAGAGTGTGGTGATCCTCTGGTGCAATCAGGTGGCTGTTGGCAAATCCTGGGTGTGGCAGTAGGATTTTGCGCCGACCCAAAAAGTCCATAAAGACGCAGGTATGGCTTCAGAAGGAATGCTATGACTTTGTACCATTCTCTCACTGTCCCCTCCCCTCCTCCGCCGACCTGAACCCGCTGGACTACTTCATTTGGTCATACGTCGAGAACATCACCAACATGACCTCCCACAACACCAAAGCCAGCCTGATCGCCGCCAACCATCCATCGAGCTCCTCCCAGCACTTGTGAAAAAGGCATGCTCCCAATTCCGAATTCGTATCGAGGTGATGATTGAGGCTGAAGGCGGCTACACTGAATAGATGTCAGCTGTACTACATAATCAAGTTACCTCAATTGAATTTTTCAATAAAAGTTTAAAAATAAAACTGTGGTGTTGTTTTCTTTACGGCGATAATTTTATCGTTGTACCCGAAATGTGATATCCTTACCGGATAAATGCAATTTGGGGAAGGCCAGAGATAAAAAAAAAAAAAAAAAAAAAAAATGGGGAGCGGGGGTCTTGGGGGTTTCCGATTGAAAGGGTAGGGGCATTCACTCGCCAGCTAGGAAATTAAAGACAAGATTAGATGTGGTTTTGTAAAAACCAGCACACTAAGAAAAATGCATTCTGACCTGCAAACGTTTTTCTTGGCAGCCGCGTAAGCATTTCTCCATTTTGCTTCAGGTCATTATTAATATTATTTAATTTATTATCTCCTCTTCAGGAAGTTAGATTAAAGTTCAAGTGTTGGTTTGATGAAAATATTTCTATGGAACGAGCTGGATTCGAACTTAGCACACGCAGGTTTTCGGTCAGTGTCGTTAACCACTTAACCATTGTGAACATCTATAATATCAGATAGTGAAGGGTTTTTGTATTTTGTCAATTCCGTGACTCTTTTTCAGAGTTACGTAATTAAAGTCATTGTCTCGCGGAGGGTGGGGACGGGTGACAGCGGAAGAAGAGCCTCACATGTCGCTGTTTTAATGACAAGATTCCCTCCCTCTGCGGTTTCCTCTTTCGCAGGTATTTTATGACACAAGTACAACGTACAAATGTAAATCGAAAAGGCAATATAACACTTAAAGAAGTTGGCGGTGGGTGGGGGTGGGTGGTGCTTAGCACAAGAAAAGTCGTGGTTGTCATGATGATTGAATGTATGCCCACCCACCTCCTGCCCCACAGATGTACACAGAAACATGTTCTTACTATACACACAAGAATGCAATACAGGGTGGAACGATAAAATGTTCCGCCCTAGAAAAGACGATATGATTCCATTTCCGTTTGATGAAAACCGGTTTTCTTTTTTTGTTGCAGACCATCTGCTATTGGCAAATGGTGTACAAATCCCAAGAGAGATAGAAGCTTTTTATCATGTCTGAAAGTAACACAATGTCCAACGACTTTGTATCCTTCTCTCACTGCCCCCTCCTTCTCCGACCTGAACCCGTTGGATTACTTCGTTTGGTCATACGGCGAGAGCATCACCAACATGACCTCCCACAACACCAAAGCCAGCCTGATCGCTGCCATTCGCCAAGTATTCACTGAGCTCCTGCCGGTGCTTGTGGAAAAGGCATGCTCCCAGTTCCGGACCCGTATCGAGGCGGTGATTGAGGCTGAAGGCGGCTACATTGAATAGATGTCAGCTCTACTATTACATAATCAAGTTACCTGAATTAATTTTTACAATAAAATGTTGTAAAATAAAGCTGAAGTGTCGTTTTCTTTAGGGCGACACTTTTTTATCGTACCACCCTGTAATTTAAAAGAACTAGAATATATACTAGATACTATCAAAAGTGTCTTCGGTTTTCTTTTAGGATAACCTAGTATGAGGCTACTTCTCCTTACAAGTAAACCCTAACTAAATATTCAAAATAGTATGGCGAATATACCCAGTGAACAAAGTGAAAGAGAAATACAATCAATCACACTTAAAGGGACGGTTAGCAATAATGTCGAAAATAGCGGTACAATGTCTGGCATCTGGTAGGATGCCCCATCCACAGTGAAAAGAAAAAAAAGAAAATTGAAAAAAAGTAAATAAAGGCGAGTGCTTAATTATCTATTAGATACTGTGCTTGAAAGTCTAAGGCCTTTCTACACAGGAGTTTGTGATATGCGGATATGTCACTTTATAAGCAAACGCTAACCAAATGTTGCCAATAACATTCAAATTAAAAGCTTCTTGATATTGTTAGTACACACTGATATATGCGAGGAAATGATGCTTTTTCTGGAAGTGATTTTGTCTATATGATTGGTACTACACCAGACTAGATGAATTCTTGTTTGGGGATGCGTGAAACCCAAGGGACCACGGGAAAGAGGTGCTATAACATTACAGTACAAGATTGTCGGTTAAAGGAAGGATTCCGTTCGACATTATGTGCAGGTTTCCGACTTCTATTTCAGAATTTGAAAGAAAAATTCCAGAGTTTGACAAAAAGATTCCATAGTTCCACAGAAAGATTCCTGCATTCGACAGAAAAATTCCAGAGTTAACAAAAAAAAACAAAGCAAAAAGATTCCAGAGTTCAGCAGAAAGAGTCTAGAGTTAATAAGTAAATGAATAAATAAAGATTCCAGAGTTCAGCAGAATGATTCCTGAGTTCAACAGAAAGATTCCAGAGTTCATCAAAAAGATTCCAGCGTTCAAAAGAAAGATTGAAGTGTTCGACAGAATGATTCCAGAGTTAATCAAAAAGATTCCAGAGTTCAACAGGAAGATTCAAGTGTTCAGCAGAAATATTCCAGTGTTTAACAAAATGAATCTAGAGTTCAACAGAATGATTCCAGTGCTCAGCAGAAAGATTCAAGTGTTCAACAGAATGATTCCATTGTCCAACAGAAAGATTCGAGCGTTCAACAGAAAGATTCTAAACAAGACATCGACAAGATACACCTAAAGAAAGTCGTAGTTTACATTGCTCGAAACTGTGAAACTGACACTCAAGACGAGAACAGAAGTTCGAAGAATCCAAATAATACATGCGATAAAATTGTACAAATTGTGAAAGGAAACATTAATGTTCAACATTTGAAATGTAAAGGGGAACTTTAAATGAACACTCGAATATATATATATATATATATATATATATATATATATATATATATATATATATATTAGAAGAGATTATTCCAAGGGTTTAGTATATTTAAAACCAATTAACCAATGGTAATGTACATATATCAATAAGAATTTAACCAGGAATCATTCTGCTGAACTCTGCTGGAATCTTTCCGTTGAACTCTGGAATCATTCTGCTAAACCCTGGAATCTTTATTTATTTATTTACTTATTAACTCTAGACTCAACAAGAAGGAATAATTTCATATTTGTATTTTTTCTGTCAGATCGTGGACATATTATAAACCCGAGGCGGTGGTAATCACTGTCCGATGTAGTTCTAACGGTTGTGTCAAGATACGTACAAACTTTGTATTTTTTTTTCAAACATATCTGATGAGATATAACTACGAACATTTGTAAATAGTATAAAATTTAAACTTGTCTGGTTTATGTCGAAACAATTGTAATATGAAGTTATGTTATTCCTTTTCGGTGTTTT
>NC_136517.1:84063494-84065994 GCF_053919585.1 Euprymna scolopes | reverse complement strand
GGAAGTAAGTTTACACAAATTATAAAAATAATTTAATTATCAGAGGTAAAAATTTTAACTTATGATTAATTTTGTAATTAAATCCATTAACTAATTGTAAGTTCTTAGAAACATCATATTTACGAAACAACGGGGTTGCTGGTTTCATTATGATTAATTGCGTGTTATCCATTTTTTAATTTAAAAAAAAATTGGGGGGAGGGTAGTTTTATACCTTATCTAAAAAATTTAGTAAAATTTAATTAAAAAAAATAACTTCATATTCGTTTCATGACAGATACTTTTTATATGACTGGTAGGAAATAAAAAGGGGGAACCAAGAAAATGGGAAGGAAAGGAAGGATGGAAAAGGGAAAGAAATGGAAGGGAAGGAAAAATCGAAGTTGTATATGTGTGAAAAAAATAAAATAAAACAACAACAAAAAAAAAACAAACGGTTTTGCTTTTATTTACATAGGTCAAATTTTCATCGTTCACTATAAGAGAGAGAAAAAGATAGCTTCCATACTTGAACAAAGGCGACGCTTGACAAGAGAAGATAATCCAATTGCTTTTTTTTAATACAACGTAAAATTACGAATTTAAACAAAGAACTTTTTATTAACATAACGTGTGCTTTTTTTTTTTAATTTTCATAAATCATATATATATATATATATATATATATATATATATATATATATATATATATATATATATATATATATCCAGTTTATAAAAGTTCAGAACAAAAATCTAGATTATCATCTTCAGAAACAAATGGCTGCTACAAGTTACCGCTAAAAAGCGTCAAATTTTATTTTATTAAAAATTTTTTTACACAGGCATCACCACATTATCAAGGCCAAAAAGCCACTCGAAGATAAGGGGTAAAGAGTGTACAGTAGAAATTGGACAATATAATAATCAATTCGGTAAATTTCTTAACATATGGAACGGCTCATCAAGAACTTGTTTACGTTAGACTTGAAGACAACCATATTGTTGTCAGCCGGAAAGCAGGAAAACGGAAGACAATTCCACAGGCGTGCAGTTCTAAGAAAGAAGCTTTGTTCATGGAATCTACGTTTAGGTTTTTGAAGCTCAGTCGAACACTTTCCATGAAAATAACGATACATCAGAGATAAACTCGCAAAATCTCTTCTGTGAGATAGAGGTTGCAGGGAAGAGAAAATGACATCTCCTACGAGGCTACGGAGTCTATTTTGAACTCTATCAAGGCAGGACAAGTCCTCTCTAGCAGCTCCTGCCCAGATGTGGCAACAGATTTGATGTACGTGTTCCATTTAAGATCAGGAGTAACGGTCAAGCCCAGAAGCTTGTCAAAACTTGAGGCCTCCTGAAGACGAGAGCCATTCATTTCAATTGATGCCAGATGTGGATCAGAGTGTTGATGATGTAAAGAGAGAAGCTTGGTTTTAGATGCATTAGAAGCAACCAACCACTCCTTTCCCCATTGTACCACGTGCTCAAGATCAGAGGAGAGAGAATCGGAGAGAACTTGGTCGTTTACTGTCTTAGATGTGCTACCATAAATGGTAGTGTCATCAGCATAAATGTCTACAAATGATGTAAGGATGTGATTTGGAAGATCATTAATGTAGATCAGGAATAGAGCTGGGCCCAGGATGGACCCCTGAAAAAATACTTGATCAATTTTGATGACTTTTTTTTTAGAATATACCATCTTCATTCCGTCACAAATGGATACACAAAAGATTTTTTCTTTATTTTTGTTTATTGCCATAAGTACCAGTCTGAATAAGCGCCGAAAGAAGGAAAAATGTTTTAAACTGTAAAGTTCAAAAACGTATAAATCGGTATACAAAACAGAAAAAAAATAAGTGAAGATATTTCATTATAAAAATAGATTTGCTTTCACAATCAATTCACTTCTACTGAGACTTTAAAGCGGACAGTAATAATGAAATCAGCTGAAATCTTCAGGAAAATCCTCAAGTACGGAAACCAACACGTATACACTGACCAGCCACATGGGTAGTAAAAGAAAAAGATAGGAAACTGAAACTGTAAGAAATCATAAAACAATCCCTACTAAAAAAAAAAAAAAAAAAAAAGTGGGCATCAGCCTTTGCTGTTACCATTAAATTAGGTATGAAGGGTCAAGGAGGATGGAAGCACCGAGAAGGGAAAGCATAAGTATGAAGAGAACTGGAAACTTGGGGAGGATTTGTGCCACCCAAAATTGCAGTGAAGAGTAATGGCCGTTACTAGCGAAAGATTAATGGTAAGTGGCTGTTGAGATGATGTAAAGTTACTTGCAATTGTCATCGGCGTGACCTAAAATAAATATTGCCTTGAAACAGCAGTAAACTAAATAAAAATATTACCTTTGTGTATATTCTTTATTTGAAATGTGTTTTTTTAATCTTTAATTTTACTTGTTCGCTTGTTAGTGTGACTTATGGTAAGCCCAAAAATGAAACGCCATCTTTTATCTCGTTCATATTAGAGGGCACGCAGTACATCCGTCCGTCTC